>NC_133880.1:2469191-2577511 GCF_044706935.1 Curcuma longa | reverse complement strand
AACTTGCTCTATGTGTCATCCTTTACTTTTCACCTATGCCTTGTTTGGTTCGACTACACGTGAATAACCTCAATGTCTCTCATCCTAAAGTCCCTTGAATATCTCAAACCATCCTTCTTAGATCTATAACAAACATCAGTCGTCAAACTAATCTCCAACTATAGCCATACAAAATCTCCATATATATATATATATATATATATATATATATATCAAAATCCAAGATAGAATTCAATTACTTGGGGTACAATTGCACTAACAATAATAAATTACCCTCTGACCGAAGAAGCTCAATAAATATGCTCTAAATTTGAAAATTAGAAGAGGATGGGAGACCACACAAATGGGGTGCCAAAGAGGAGAAGGAAGGTCGGTTGTTTATTAATTAATGTCCCTTGTGACAAGGGTGCTATTCAAAAAAGAAGCAATAAAATAAAAAATTAAGCGAGAGAGGGCCAAGTTCCGAGGGATCTAGGATCGATATGGTGAATCCATGTCTCAACTAAGGAGGGAGGGTGGCTCAAAACAACGACTGAGCGGGAGGATGAGAGGCTAAGAGAATGAAGAAAACTAGCTAGGAGAGAAACATAAGTTTACCAAGGGAGAGGGGATAGGTAGCCAATGTGCCCATGGAAGAAGGAGTCAAGTGGTGTTGCAAGGTTAAAAAAAAGGAAGTTTAAGAATAAAGCTAGCTAATTAATGGAAGGACAGAAAGAAAATGAATACATCTATATCCTCCAAAAGTTCTACAAAACCACTCTATTGTAAACAAATTTGATTAAACCTTAAATCGATCTAAGTGAGTCCAAGTTGAACTCACTTTATTTGTAAACCTAAGGCTCACCTAATGAACTCATTAAAATTAAACATGGACTCCGATTAAGTCCTAATTAATTACCATCAATGGTATGGTTCAACTCTAATAAAAAGCAACCATCTCAAAATTGAATCAGACCTAAACCAAATTAACCATTAATTCCCCAAATTAAATTGAATACAGTTAGTTTTAAAAATTAACTATTACAGTACTTTAATATTATAAGAATATATATTGTCTACAACCAAGCACGGTCTAAATCTCATGGCTTTAAAATATTTATCGAGATTTCTTTTTTTTTTAATCACATGATTCTCAAAAATATAAAATATTATATCACATGCATATATATTTGTCACCATTCTCACTCAAAAAAATTTATATATAGAGTGAGGGGGCAGGTGGGTAGAAGATAAGCATGGCGTCCTGGGTGACGAAGGTTGTGGAGGAGCTTGTAGCACCATGCGAGCCAACGCCGTGCGCCACACTTCCTCTCTCTTCCATCGACTACGCCCTGGGGTTGGCCTTTATGGAAGAGATTATCTTCGTGTATCCAAACAATAACCCCGAGCACCGTCTTCAAGACATGTCAGTACCGGTGGCGAAGGTCATCCGGGAAGCCTTGGCCAAGGCTCTTGTCCTGTACTACCCTGTAGCAGGCCGCCTTGTTTCCTCCGACGGCGACCATGTGGAGGTGGCCTGCAACGGCGAGGGCGTGTGGTTTATAGAGGCAACGGTGACAAATTGTGGCCTGGGCGACATGAATGACTTGGAGTCGATCAGACCCAGCGTCGTCAAAGAGAAGCTTCTTCCGAGTAGTCCCGCTCATCTAAAGGAAGAGGAGATGATAATGATGATGCAGGTTTGTTATATATATATATATATAAAGTTAATTAATTCATATATATATATATATATAAAGTTAATTAATTCATTATTTTTTATATATGATGCCCGTAGAAGTTCATTAATGCTCTCATTTTTTTTATTTTAACCACAAAGACATTGTTGCATATTGACTTAATAGTCTTATCGATTGTTGCGACCAAGAAGAAGGTGATTGTTGCATGCACCATATCATTGATCAACATTAGCATCCATATAGTCACATAAATACCAAGTTATGTTTTAATAATAGATGGATAAAAAGTTTATATAAGGGTCTTAAATTCATTTAATGTGAATATGAACATTACGATAGATTTAAAAAGATATATATAATATACTAAATTTAATTAAAAATCATAATGATACTCTAAATCAATCCATAAGCCACTCCTTTAGTATATCTAATTTCACTACTCCATTGAGGTAAATCTATACAATTAATTATAGTCCTTAATTAGGAATGCTGACTTTGGATCTGTAGGAAATAAAAATTTTATCTCTCTTTCCATGTATTTGTTTTTCCAAATCGATCTATCTGTCAGTTGGTTTTGAAGTAAAGTAATGCAGTTGCAAAAAAAAAATATTATTTTGAAGAACACTTCTTGTTTAATTTAATTAGAATTCTTCTAATAATATTAATTCATTTTATAATCGTAAATCATTATCAAATTATATTGTTAGTAAATTAATTAATTAAATTGTGCAAGCATATATAGGTAACCCATTTTCAGTGTGGTGGATTTACTGTGGGACTCAAATTCAATCACTTGGTGTTCGATGGCCTCGGCTTTGGACAATTCTTAAAAGCCATCGGTGAGATTGCTTGTGGCCAGACTCATCCCTCTGTCAATCCAATCTGGTGTAGAGAGGCCATCTCAGTCCCTCCAATGCTCCCAAAGTCATTTTCATTTCCCATCACAACTAAGTTTGACATTGCGATTTCCACATATGATTTCTCAATTCAAACAATTAAAAGATTGAAGGAACAAATCGCAAAAGAGACATCCAATGATCAATTCACCACCTTTGAGGTTGTGGCTGCAATTCTATGGAAATGTCGAACACAAGCAATCAATGCCATAGGAGATGTCTCTCTCTCCTTTGCAGCTAATGTTCGTCATTTATTAGATCAACTGCCAAAAGCCGGCTACTATGGAAATTGTATCTATTTCTTAACAGTCACAGCAACAAGTGAGCAAATCATGAAGGCATCAATTGCAGAATTGGTGAGGTTCATTAGAGATGCTAAAGAAAGTTTACCAACAAAGTTTAAGGCATGGGCTTCAGGCAACTTCAAGGAAGATCCATATAAGTTATCAATTAGCTACAATAATATGTTTTTGACAGATTGGAGAAGCATAGAGTTTTATCAAACTGACTATGGATGGGGAATGCCCCATTTTGTTTCTCCTATAATACATGATATTCCCGTCGTTGTTGGCGTCATTCTAAAGCAACCTTTGCCTGAGGACGGTGTGCATTTTGAAGGACAAGCAGTCATGAAGGAGCATGAGCAAAGATTTATTAGTGAGATTAATAAATGCATAAATTTTTAGCTAATATTATGTTGGAAATTATCTCATAATGGACAAATAATTTTCCACTTGAGTAGTGGATCATCCTACCAAAGATTGTTGCTACTACTTTTACTTTGAATATTATAATAAATTGACTATCATTTACATATTTGCATTCTATGTAAGTTACCTTAAGCATATTGTCAAAAAAAAAAAAACTTGTTTAGCAATGGCAAAATGTGATGGCCATCTTTGACGTTATTACATGGTTGATTTATGATTAAAACTTGTTTCTAATAGTGTCTCGTTGATGATTCGAAATGGGCCATTAATGTTAGTGCAATCATACTCTAAGTGCCCCCATGTTCGATTATATTGTTTTGATATATTTGATAAAATATTTAAGTTTAGTTATTATTCTTAAGTTATTCAAGAATTCTACTTTGTCTTTATTTCTTTTTTAATTTTTCACGTTGAAAGCTTAAAGTCTATACCTTAGCTTTTATTTTTTTATTTATAGTTGTTAGATTTTATATCTTAGTAAACTGTTTTATATGAGGTTTCTTTACCTCCGGAAGGATCCAAGAAAAAGAATGTATGATGGGTTTTTAAGGAGTAACTCACCTTAAGAGTTCATAGGCTACGACTATGGCATAAGAATCAAGGGTTTTGATCCATGTAAACCTCATTTTTCTTGTATCTTACTCTTGTTGTTGGATCTAGACCACTAAGATGGTATTGCCTCAAAAAAAGAAACTATCTAAAATAAAATGCTAAGTTGGTCTTGCTAAGTAGCCTTAAAATAAATCAAAGGTAAGCTTCAAGAATGAGATAGTGAGATGGCTTCACCTTATGGCTCATCATTAATTAAATTTAAGATTTAGAGGATTAACATCATGTCAAGTTTCCATTGTCGATAGCGCTATACAAATATTCCGGCCAATACACTATGGATGGTTCAGATACCGATTCGAGGACTGCCGACGTGCACGCTCCTGAGAGGAAGTGGCAGAAAGAGAAAAAGTGACCTACAAAGTACTCAAAAAGAGGGTTAGAATGACGCCGAGGGTGGATCCTGGCAAGCCACTCCGATACTCAAGTTAGGGTTCGACGTGAGAAAGGAGTTTAATGACTTGGAGAGGTTAGGATTGATGTGTACGTGAGTTACCTTTCTATAGTAGTTGATCTCCGAAATATTGACATCTGTTTGAGAAATATTCTGATATATATGTTCTTCTCTAGAAAGATTCCATCAGTTTATATAATATTTTGAGAATACATTCCTACTTCTTCGGGAGAAACGGCTCTGGGCTCCCCGGATTGGGCGGGACGACCATGTCTCCAAATAATAATTACACGTAAGAGGTTGGCCCATGATGCAGGAAGCATGCCGAGACCGAGGTAAGAGGTCGGCATGTGATGCAGGGAGTGTACCGAGACCGAAGTAGGAAGTCAACACGTGATGCAGGAAGCATGTCGAGATCGAGGCAAGAGGTCGGCCCGTGATGCAGGAAGTGTGCCGAGACTGAGGCAAGAGGTCGGCACGTGATGCAAGAAGTGTACCGAGATCAAGGCAGGAAGTCGACACGTGATGCAGGAAGTGTGTCAAGATCGAGGTAAGAGGTCGGCCTGTGATGCAGGAAGCGTGCCGAGACCGAGGTGAGAAGTCGGCTCGTGATGTAGGAAGCGTACCGAGACCGAGACAGGAAGTCAGTACGTGATGCAAGAAGCATGCCGAGATCGAGGCGAGAAGTCATGATGTAGGGAGCGTACCGAGACCGAAGCAGGAAGTCAGCATGTGATGCAGGAAGCATATCGAGACCGAGGTGAGAGGTCGACAGGTGATGCAGGGAGCGTACCGAGATCTAGGCAAAGAAGTCGACACGTGATGTAGGAAGCATGCCGAGACTAAGGCGAGAGGTCAGCACATGATGCAGGGAGCGTACCGAGACCGAGACAGGAAGTTGGCACATGATGCAGGAAGCGTACTGAGACTAAGGTGAGAAGTCAGCACGTGATGCAGGAAACGTGTTAGGACCGGAATAAGAGGTCGGGTTTCGAGTTTATGAGAAATCTTCAAAGTTACCCAATAATTAGGGTTACCTGATTTCTCCCAAACTCTCCTTTACCCGATGCCCACGTAATCACTAAATATCCCTACCAAATCATAAGCCTCTCGAATTAGTCTAGTCGAAGGAGGCGAAGTCCGATTGACTAAACTTAAGTTGAGTAATATATTTCCTTTTTAGAGCATTGTTATTAGTCAAAGGATATCATTTTGCCTTACAAGGTCCTAAGGATACTATTAACGGGTTATATTGGTCCACTATCCCTTCGCTTGCCTCATCGGACGGCTATATATATTCAAATTACCATCATACTTTCAGGTTTGGTTTATAAGGGTAAGGATCGTGCTCCAATTTTTGTCGGTGAGGGGTTCGATCAATATCCGCCATCCATTCTTTTCGCCGTTAAAAAACCCTAATACGCTCGGCCCTTCACTTATCTTCTTCCTGCCTTCGTCTCCTTCCTTCGATTACCGGTGTCGCTACTTTGACCTAGTAAGTTCTGACCGTTGATTTTCTTTCCTTTCTATTTTTCGCGTCCTCCCCATACCCTTATGGCTACGTCCGTCCCTTGGTACAAGACTCAACAATCCTCGTTGTCCTTAGGCGATGGCTTATTGCTTCGAGAATAGTACAATATTCCTGTAGATCATAGGATTAGGATCCCGTCCTCGGAGCATAGTCCCCATGAACCCCCTTCGAGATATACTACTTTCTTTTAAGGTCAGTTAGTAGGTTTCGTATTCCTCCTTTCCTTCAAAACCTAACTACCTATTTCCAGTGTTCTCTGTCTCAACTAGCTCCAAACTCATATCGCCTAATCTGTAGTGCTTCCATAGTTTTTCAAATTTACCAGATTCCTTTTGACTCCCCTACATTTTAATACTTTTTTTATCCCAAACGAGCAGATCCTGAGGTTATCTACTTTGCCGCGAGACCAAACTGTAATTTTTTGGCTAAATATCTGACCTCTCATAAGGGATAGAAAATTAGATATTTTTTCATAAAGTCACCTCAACCTTACACCTAGCCGACCTTTTGGCGTTATGAACCACCTCCCCAACCAACCTTAGGTCAATATAGACTGGAGTCTTCATTTTTGATAGCCAACGACATCTTATTAGACCTTAAGTTTAATGTAAATTCATTGGTAGATAATAAGGTTCTTCTATACCGAGCTGGCCTAAGCCCCAATGTCATTCAACTGGAGGTCTCACTAAGTAAGTTTTTCTATTTTTACAAAGTTCATTTTTATACTGACTAATTTTTTTCCTATTGCAAGGCAAATCATGTTGAACGCTTCAATTAGCAAACACTTGAAGTGAGATCTTACTACCACCGACAATTGGTGGGTCTCAGATGACGCCGCTGAGTCCTTGACAGTCGAAGCAAGAGTGGATGTGCCAAAGGATGGTACTTCATCCGAGGCTGTTGCTATAACCCAAGACCTGGCAGCTCCTTTCAAGACAACGAACAAGTTTTGAACTTTCCTACCCCTGAGACCTTTGCCTCGGAGGTATTATCAGAAACCATTAGAGAAACCCACTCAAAGAAGAGGAATAGAGAACAAAGTGAAAAGTCTATTGAAGATAGGCTTGAGCCGGGATAGAGAGAGATTCCAATTAACGTTCCAAAGACTCAGGATGGCTAATCTGAAGAAATCCCTCTAGTGGTTCCTCCCTTGAGATCTTTACCTCCCGAGACTAGGACCAAGAACAGACATGACAGAGGAAAATCACCTACCACTACTTCTAAGACAACTTCAGCCCCTCCTTCGTCTTCGAGGCCGGACAAAGAAACTACGCTAAGCACCACTCACCCTCCCCGAGCTCCTTGAAGTACTTCTGAGGAGAGACGACACATGACCCCTGAAGGAAAAGAAGAACAAACTCGACATTCTCTAGCCGACATCCATTGATACGAGACGGAGGTCTTACTGTTGGGATCGTCCCGGTGCAATGTACGTGTCTACATGTTTTGTAAACGTACGCAGCATAAATAAAACAAATAATTAAGACTAATTATCATCAACACACGCATACATATAGGAAATAACAAGTGTACAAGGTAGGGCAGGAATTTAAAATTTTTTAAATAATAATAAATTATTCTAATCGTACCTCGCGGATAACATCAACGGTGTTAAATCAATCGAGCGGTTCTCGTCGGAGTCCCGCCTCTACTGGTGATCCGTGCAAGCTCTTCGTTGATTAACCGGACCCGAGGTCTATGAGCTTGGCTAGGCTGGGTCTGAGACCAACAAGCTCGGCCAAGCGGGGCCCGATATTAGTGGATACAATATTTTTAGAGGCAGATATAGAGAGGGGAGGATCTTATCAAGAATTGTGAAGACAGGTGGGAATGTCGGAGCTTGGAGAGGAGAGGAGAGGAACGCCAGTCGCGGAGGCAGGTTTTCACGAGAGGGGGACCACATTTTAAATATTTAACAATTAATTATTAATTTTAAAATAAATATATTAAAATATATATTAGTAATTTATTTCAAAAAAAATAAAAAGCTGGGGGGCGGTGGCTCCTACCTGCCCCTCTCGTGGCTCCGCCCCTGACGCCAGAGATTCGCAAGGAAGGTGGCAACGCTGAAGAAGAAACGGAATGCATGGGGTAGGAGGGGGGGGGGGGGGGGAATTAGTTGAAAAACTCTCAAAATACAAATCTTTTTATTTTAATGATGGAATTAATATTCCATCGCTAATCTAGTACGGTAATTTATTTCTGTTGTTGATTTAATCATGAAAATAAATTACCGTCACTAATTAATTAATTAATAGAATATTAATTCTGTTGTTACTCTAACTATAGAAGTTATATTTTTATCGTTAATTTAATAACTAAAATAAATTTTTATTGTTAAAATAAAAATTAACGATGAAAGTTTAATGCGGTAGAAATAAACTAATTCCGTGGTTATTTTTCATCGTTAAATTCTATTATTTTTGCCGTGGCTGAAACTGAAAGTGGGCTTCTATAACATGACTTTTTTGGTCCTTAAAAATAGAACAAAATGCAGCAGTTGTTGGTATTAACTGTGGTCAATGAAAAGTTGAGATATGCCCATGCTTGTTGAAACCAATATGGATATTCACCTATCCAGTTTGCATTTAGTTCATTATCTCCCTCGAAGGATCAACTAACATAATTGAATTTGAGAGCTTCAGATGCTTTTGGTAAATGAATGCAAAGCTAATTTGTATTCATGCTTCAGTTGCATGGTGTCCGGATCCGTAAACTTGCGTCACGCTACCATCGCGACGTGGTTCAGACCACCAAATGGACGAGGCCGTGGCTAGGGCAGACGAAAAGAAAGACGGTAGAGTCTCCTCCGATGTGAACTCATTGCTCAGCCTATCAGTTACAATCATGAACAGTCGATGTTACGATTATCTATAAAAAAAAAAATTAAAAAATTATAATTAATTATAATAAAAAAATATTATTTTAACTTCATCGATAGATGAGACTAACTTGATTGATAATATTGATGATATTAGAGTGTCGAATCTGTCGTACGATTGCTACGTTAATCATCGAAGCCCCGTCATCTCCACCGCCAATGTCTACCCTACCTCGAGTTGTTCGTTGGCCTTCATTCCCATACGGAATTGGAAATGCATAAAAAATTTGTCCACAGGTGTACGATATCGATTCGACCATTCTGCTCCATCGTATCTCTCTCTGCCACGTGTCTATGCGAACTATTTCAATGTTGCCCTAACTGACAAATCCAACCGGCACCGCCAAATCAAACAAATAAAAAAAGTTGCCAAAAAAGACGTTCGGAAAAATTAATAATGCAATTATTGAAGTGAAAAATTTCACTCTGCCCCATGTTTGTAGCTTTTGCATTCCACCTTTCAAACTTCAACATATTCCATTTTTATGCTTCGAGATGAAGGAGAGTCCCAAATTTTAAAATATTAGAAAGTGTGTTAACACTATCTTTTTTTAAAAAAATTATTTTAGTACAAAGAAAAGTTAAAGGCGTTTTATGATTATAAATTAAAAAGGACAAATCACATATTTTAATAAAACTTTTGCAATGGTTTTTATTATAATTTAAGTAAAATTAGAACAGTGTTAATTTTTTTTATTAAGATGATTATTTTATATTTTTAAATTTATTATTTAAATAACACGTGTAGGAATGTAAAGGTTGTCTGGTTTACTGGTACCGGTTAACTTAACGTGTTCCCTCTCTTCCCGCCGGGGCATAACTAGTCCCGTGCTCAACCAATCCTCGAATCGCAGGAAGGTCGGCGCTTCTCGAGCAGGAAAGGCGGAGCTATTCCGGTGTCGTTGAAGGTGCTTCGGTAACCTCGAATTGGCGTGCCTTTGAGGTTTGAAACCCCTTCGAGTCTTCCCGTTTCTGTTTTTCTTCTGGTCCCGGAAGAACTCAGATGGATAGTGCAGGATCGGTTACGCCTGGCCAGGTGCGCGGATTTTTGTTGTTTATCGTGAGTTTTTGAAGTGATTTAACGGCAGTTGAAGAAGAAAAATTTGCTTTTTTTTGGAATGTCCGACTCTAGGGCTCTTTGCGATATTTTGTGGTTTAGTCGAATGCTTTGGGCACTAGATGATGCGATTTGGGCGTGTTCTTTCTGCAGATGGCAGTGCTGATTGGGTTCATTACCATACTTTTGTCATGGCTGTATGCTGAAGGGCTAGAGTTCTGGAACAACTCGAGGATTTTGAGAACGCAAGTTGCTTAATAGATTTCAGAATTCAGATTACTTTCATCAATTATCATTTCAGAATTCTGATGATGATCATTGATCAGTTTGTATCACACATTGTTCTATCCTTGATTCTTTTTTTTTCTCCATTTGCTAATTTTAGTGTCAGGCCTGCTAATGGCAATTTCACTGTCCCTGATGACATTTTACTCGGGGGTGAAGCTAAAAGCCAATTGTTGGAGGGAGGCCAAAAGCCAACATCTTCAAGAACTCACAAAGAAAAATCAGGACTTTTCAGGTTACTCGAATAAAAAATAGCTACCTTTCTCGTAAAACTCTATGTTTGTCACTGTCACTCATGGGTGCACTTGTTTGATGCCGCTACATAGGTTTTTCAGGATTGACAAGGATTTTCTGATAGAGAACCGATTGGTATTAAGAGCTGCGTAAGTATTGGCATGGTATTCTAGCTTAATAGAAAGAACTTGCTCAACTGCTGCGTTGCTGGTTTTCAGATCAGAATTTGGAGCTTTCTTGGCTTATTTCTACCTATGTGATAGAACTGATCTGTTTGGAGAAACCAAAAAGGTTCTGTTTCTTCATGATCTACTGAAAATGAATACGTTCCAACTTTACACATGTAAAGTTTGTACTTCACAAATTATATGATCTCATGAACCACCCAGAACCTCTTGACAATAGAGTGATTACTATACCAATCACATGCTCCTCTAATCTGGCAAAGTTTGCTGGACCACACTATATTCAGCAATAACCTGAAACAAATTCATGCTCCAAAACTCAAAAATTATGTAAGGATATTTGCAGCCTAGTCCACCATTATAACACACTGCTATAGATGAATATCCAGTTGGTTCTGGAGTTACCTCACTCTAAATAATTCCAAAGGACATGAACTTATTCTGAATTCAGAATAATTCCGTATTTTTTATAATTTCTTCAATCTGAGAGGAATATAATTGAACTTCCTTTTGTCTTTTGCAGAGCTACAACAGGGATCTTTTTCTTTTTCTGTATTTCCTGCTCATCCTTGTAGCAGCAATGACTTCTTTCAAGATCCATCATGACACTTCTCCATTCTCGTCGAAATCAGTTCTATATCTCAATAGGCACCAAACCGAGGAATGGAGAGGATGGATGCAAGTAAGATAACAATTCTCTGAGGAAAGCATTTATGTTCCTTGTACTTGGTTCCTATTCAGTTTACTAACACTACAATCTGTCATCCTGAAGAATTTTGAACTCTAGAGAATTTTATAACTCAGATTACTGAGGTTGTGAATAGAACTTGACGCTCTCTTTCCTCTTCAGGTACTCTTTGTGATGTATCATTACTTTAATTCTCAAGAATATTACAATGCCATTCGTGTTTTTATTGCTGCATATGTGTGGATGACTGGATTTGGCAACTTCTCTTATTATTATGTCCGGAAAGATTTCAGCTTTGTGCGATTTTGCCAGGTGATAACCTTTCAAACAATGTTTCTGTTCTTATAAACTTCAATTCCAAATCTGAAATCAAAGCTGGAGTCTTTTTCCTGTTGAGCAGATGATATGGCGATTGAATTTTTTTGTGACATTTTGTTGCATCGTTCTTGATAACCACTCTATGTTGTATTACATCTGCCCCATGCACACATTTTTCACCCTGATGGTCTACTGCTCACTTGGAATTCTTAACAAATACAATGGGATTGGATTGGTGATTGCAATCAAAATTGCTATATGCTTCTTGGTGATCGTTATAATGTGGGAGATTCCTCGTGTCTATGATTTTGTTTGGAGCCCTTTTGCTTTTCTCTTAGGTGGGTATCATTAGAACTTGATTCTATCCTGTTCACTTGATCCCAATGTTTCCAAGCTGATAAATATAGCTTAAATTGCAGCATACAATGATCCTGACGCCACGAGGCAATACCCACCGATGCATGAATGGAATTTCCGTGCTGGCCTAGATCGTTATATATGGATATTGGGAATGATATATGCATACTTCCATCCGACTGTAAATTCCTGTCCATATTAGGGAACATGTTGGATCTGGTTGATAATCTGACACGCTAACAATGTTGTGACCATGTGTGTTTTTGATACAGGTAGAAGGATGGTTGGAAAAATTAGAACAAACAGAGGTGAAGCTGAGAATGTTGATCAAAACTTGTATCTCTGCAATATGCCTCGCGGTATACTTCATATGCAAGATTTGTTCCTTACTAATTTCTTTTCACCTCATTTGTGTTTCCAAATTACAGGTTGGTTATCTATGGTATGAGCACATTTACAAGCTTGAAAAGTATACTTACAACAGATACCATCCATATACATCATGGATACCCATCACGTACCATATTCTCTATCTCGTTCCATTTTTTTTTTTTTTGTTATCAGTGAATTGTAACTATTGTTGATACAATCATTCTGCATCTATTGGGAAATCAGTGTCTATATCTGCTTGAGGAATGTCACTCAGGAATTTCGAAGCTACACCCTTGCACTCTTTGGGTATTGTTCTCATTCTTTCACAACCATTGCAACTGTTGGTTGATTATATTAGAGACAGGCTAACTGAATATCTTGCTACAATAAGGTGGCTCGGAAAGATGACACTGGAGTTCTACATAACACAGTTTCATATATGGCTAAGGTACCCGCTCCTATATTTTCGTTTGAGTTCAAAAGTGTCCCTTAACATTGTACATGAAGCTTCCTGGTTCCTGTGTGTGACAATGCAGATCAGGGAAGCCGGATGCCCAACCCCGAAAATTACTGTCCATCATACCCAACTACCCGATGCTGAACTTTTTGCTCAACACCATCATATTTGTCACTGTAAATAAACATTGAACACCAAATTATGAAATTAGAGATTGATGCATGCAGGGAGATCAAATGGAGTATTAAGTTGTCATGGAATTCCTCCTGCAGGTCGCACGTCGAATATTTGATCTGACAAACAAGCTGAAGCTGGCAATTATACCAAACGCAGACAACAAGCAGTTGCTCTTCAACTTGATTTCAGGAGTCATCATCTCTGTCACCCTCTATGCTTTGTCATTCGCTATACTCGCTTGTAAATAAGCAGGTACACATAGCTTCAAATCTACATAAATAAACATCTCTGTATCTTGTAGTTGTTTGATGTACTATTGTTGTTTCATTTGTCTCTAGATAATGTAGCCATTTGAGTTCTGATTTCTAAATAAGAACTCGAGAGTGTGTTATATTAGGGAGGTGTCCTAAAACAATCGCCTTATGATTGTACTATTTATTGAATAAATAGAAATTCACTATTTAAGTACATATTTTATATGTTTAATTGGATCTTAAACTTGTTCATTGAATGTCCACAATACATTTCATAGTATGAGAGAATTTGTGATTAGATCACAAATTGTGAGTCTTCTTTCTACATGTGTAATTATAAAAGTATTGAAATTATCCCTAATCGATGAATTGATGAACACGGATGTCATCGATTCTGTTGAGACTAGCACGTTTATATTCTTTAGTTTACCAGGCAGTAGTTCTCACTAGCTGGAGACATTGGATGTTGAGAGTTAAATGTGGATGCTAGTTAAAGGTAACTAATCGATTTTGAACCAAAGGTTGAACCAATTTGATTTGGTTCGTGTTGGAAGGCATTTTGACAAAATGGAAGGCACGATGGACTTCATCTTGAGAAGATAAAACAAACGAAACTTGTTTGGGTTAAATCGAAATTCGTTTGATTGCAGAATTAGGCGTTTTGGTTGTGAACCACGTTGAATCGAGCTTGAACCTGGTTCAAGTTGAACCGGGCTTGAACCCGATTTAGGGAAAACCCTAAACCGGATTTTCCCGGTTCAGGGACGCACTGTTTCTCTTCCTCAAACGCGTGATCGTGCGATTCCCTTCAGCCAACGTCGTCCGCTCGCGAGCAAAGAAGGCAACGAATCCAACCTCACCGGCTAATACAAAGAAAGGAAAGGAATCCGATTCCTTCCCTTATGCTTGCTCATCTTGATCGGTGGATTGCGAGTAAATGGGGAAAGAAATCACAGGCAACCTTCTCTGATCGGGCAGTGAAGAAGGAAAGGAATCCGACCGGTGCTAAGGTTTGGGGGTTCTTTTCTTTAAGAAGGGGTTGTCGGCTGTGGCTTGTGAGGTGTGAACTCTGTTGCTACTTCTCCTCGTGGCCGCCCCGAACCAGCCCTGTTTCTGCCCGAACTCCCTTGATCAGGACAGGTCGTCGTCGTCCCTACGATTCCGGTTGCCGAAGCTTTCCAAACCAACCAAGGTTCCTTCTATTGGTTCACCACCAGACGCTGGAAGCCTTGCTTGCTGCTTGTTGCTTACTGCCGCCGGCTAAGGAGTTGCTGCCGTGTTCATTGTTTGCTGCCACTTCCTATTACTTGCTGTCGGAGCTTGTGCTTTGTTGCCGGAGTTCGAAGTTTTAGAAGTCTCCATCATCACCAGAAAAGTTCCAGCATCGTGCCTTTGAGAGATCATCGGAAATCAGATTACCGTTAGAAAACTCCGGAAATGAACGCAACGTGTGTTGTTGCACGTTTTTGATATTAGGGTATTCTTTTGTAGTACCGCGACCAGCATCACGAGAAGTTGTCTTGATAAAACTTGGCGTGGATCACCGATAGAGGCAGACTTCGAGGAAACTGTTCAGTTCATGTCATTTCCGTTGAGCGTCATACGTCAGGTATACGTAGAATAAATTTAGTATTCTGAAAATTTTATTTTCTCAATAATTCCACCATTGTGTTGTATCTTGTATGCGTGCGTTGTGGGTGTTGTAATAACTTAGTTTATTATCTGTTTTTCTTCCGCTGTGTATGTTTTTGAAACGCATAAACACGCGCAATGCACCGGACCGATCCCAACAG
This sequence comes from Curcuma longa, assembly GCF_044706935.1. Taxonomy (NCBI): domain Eukaryota; kingdom Viridiplantae; phylum Streptophyta; class Magnoliopsida; order Zingiberales; family Zingiberaceae; genus Curcuma; species Curcuma longa. Next base: position 2,562,634 of record NC_133880.1, on the reverse strand, counting down.
GGAGGACTCTCCGATTTGTGCTGTGGTTTTAGTCTAGAGGGTGAAATACAAAATTCACATCTGATTTGTGGTGTCAATAGTAGTCTCTGGCTTGGAGGAGTGTAGATTTTATGTGCAATAGACGGGTGTAAACATGCAAGTATGCACTCTGTTCTGTCCATTTGCTATAATATAGTTTACTTATTGGACCGATGATCAGGAATTCATCTAGTTCAATCTTCAGTTTGATTTTTTTGTGATACCTGTTGGATATTGGAGTCTTAATGGACTAATATGATTTTGTGAAAAAATTGAAATGCCATCAATTAATGAAAGTCATAATTGACTTCAAAATCAAAATTTACGTTTCGCGTAGATCGATTTAGACTATTAATTTGCTCAAAATCGATTAAGGGTGAATGAGAAATTAATTGTTTAAAGTCAGTCCAGAATAACATTAATTGTTAATTAATATTATATAAGGAAATACATGGGGAATACTTCCACATCGGAGAATTTCGATGGACTTTCTTTCCTTATTAATGATGTTGTGTTAATGGAGTTAACACAAAAAACCTATGTGCTCTCTTTCACGGGCGAACAGGTGCTTGCGTCTGTGAGTCCGCAGCCCACCACGCGCCACGCGCGCAATGGGCGCTTTGTCGGCGCACTTTGCACTTCGCATCATCGCGAGGAGTATTGAGGAGCTTAAATTTATGCTCCAGAGGACGTGATACTCGGGTGGCGTGTTAAGCTCACATGTGACGTGACAGTGTCTGTGTGGCATCTGTTGAAGATCGGAGATGGCTAGAGAGGGGGGGGGGGAGTGAATAGCCTCCTTTCGAAAAACGATTTTCTCCTACAAATTGTTAGTATGCAGCGGAAAATAGAAGAAAACAAAGAATAAAAACAGGAACAATGCTAACACAATTATATACGAGGTTCGGGGATAACTTGCCCCTACTCCTCGGCGTGTCCGTGAGGTGGACGATCCCTTGATCTTTGGTAGATCACACCCCGGATGAAACCGGCTAGAAAATGTCTCCTTCTCGGTGGAGAGACCTCTCCACAACCAATCTCAAATATATAGATCAAGCACAGAGATTATAAGAAGGAGAACTCAAAGAGGCACAACTAAATGAAACTTACAGCACAACCTCAATGAACTAAGGAAAATAACAGAAGGCTTCCCGGAAGACAATGAACAAAGAACACACAGCCAAGCAAGCACGAGCACACACAGCTTAGGGTTTCCGAGAGTGTGTTCTCTTCTTCTTCCTCTCTTCTTTTTAACCTCCTTGCTCCAACGTTCTCTGAGTCCACTGCACTCACTGACCAACCTGATCATCCTCTGCAGCTCAGAGTTCCGTTGTCCGTTGTCTTTTACCTGAAAGCAAGGTGAAATCAAAACTCGACAAACCCTGCACAAGGAAAGCAATCCCTTGACTCTTCTTTTTCTTCATCAAATTCAAACTCCATTTGCAAAGATCAGAGCATTAGCACAGAAGCAACAGAAATCAGAGCACAGAAGCAACAGAAATCAGAGCAGAAACCTGAACACGATCAGAAATACTTTAATCGATCAAACAATCGATTGAATGGCGTAATTCTCTCCTCTGTAAAGCGTGTAGTCGATCAACCAGTCGATTACCCATGCTCTTAATCGATCACCTGATCGATTAAGGCATGGTAATCGATCAGGTGATCGATTACCAGACGCTAATTCGGTTCCTCAATAAAACGTGTAATCGATCACCTGATCGATTACAGTTCACCATAATCGATTGCCCAATCGATTATGGTACGTTCTGTGAGTTTTGCGAATTGTCACAGAATGCTCTGTAATCGATCAACCGATCGATTAACACACTAACGCTGGTCTCACAGAATGATCTGTAATCGATCACCAGATCGATTAAAGGACTGTAATCGATCATCTGATCGATTAACTAACTTACTCTTGGTTAATCGATTCACTGATCGATTAATCCAAGCTAAACTTTAAGCCCAAGTCGAGACTTGATCAGGTTAACTTGGGTCTCACCCGAGCCAACCGCGCTGGATCACGTAATCAGAGAACAAGCTTCCAAGCCTCTTCTGATACTGATCCGGTCCGAAGACAGGCTACCATGCCTTCTCCGACCATGGTTCGGTACAGAGAACGAGCTACCGAGCCCTCTCTGACCTAATCTGGAGAACGAGCTACCAAGCCCTCTCCTACTTCATCCGGTCCAGAGAACGAGCCACCGAGCCCTCTCTGACCTAGTCCGGAGAACGAGCTACCGAGCCTTCTCCGACTCCATCCGGTCCAGAGAACGAGCTACCGAGCCCTCTCTGACCTAATCCGGAGAACGAGCTACCGAGCCCTCTCCGACTCCATCCGGTCCAGAGAACGAGCTACCGAGCCCTCTCTGACCTAGTCCGGAGAACGAGCTACCGAACCCTCTCCGATTCAATCCGGTCCAGAGAACGAGCTACCGAGCCCTCTCTGACCTAATCCGGAGAACGAGCTACCGAGCCCTCTCCGATCTCAATCCGTCATCGATCAATCTGAATATGTTGAATTTAATTCTTATACAATGAACTTAAATCGGTGTCAACATCAAAACAACACTCGGGACAAACTGCATCAACAGCATCCACGTGGGCAAGGAGAGATAACTGAACTGCTGACTGGGCGAATGGATGACAACCGTTGATCAAAGAAGTGTGATGGTTCACATGAGATGCGATCTGGAGCGTTGGATCACGAAGAGTTATGATCTGACCGCTTGGGATGAGACTTGATCTGAAACGTCAGATCGAATGGATCATTGGATCCAGATCCGATGGCTGATGACTAGAAGGGAGATATGAGGATCACAACCCTTTAGATCTGATGGATGAAATTAAGAGGGTTATGTGAAGGGTTACAACCCTCCATATCGGACGACCCAGATCGATTCTACCCAAATGACATAGTCACTCACCCAAAGGGTATTCAACCTTTTCATTTGGTATAAATAGATCCCTCTAGATGCTGAAAATTTCATCGAATTCATCGATTCTTCTCATTCTATTGAGCATTCATCTCATTTTGTGCATTTGGAGTCCAAAAAGCCTACGAGAAGGTTCGTCGGTCTCAGAATTTGAAGTGCTATTATTCCGAGACGTTCGTCGTTGTATCTTGAGAATGAGTTGTTGCTATCCATAAGCATCGTAGCGGAGCAATATCGTTTACGGAGATAGTGTTGAATGCTAATCTCGACGATCCGTATCAATTTGCATCCTCCTCGAGAAGCTACCGGAGCTAACAATACCTGATCTAGATACAGTAGTGTATCTACGTTTTCAGACAGGATCTGACCAATTCAACTAGCTAAACTGAAAATATATAGTAGTGTATCTTTATTGGACCAATATCTTTTTTGCAAACTCAAGAACTTGAGAAGCTTTGTTCTTTGCACATGAGCATGAAGGACACATCAAAAACTGCAACAAGAACAACACTTGATATTACAGATCAATCTGGAAGCTAATGCTCATTTTCTGTAGCAATGTGGGGCAATCTCCACCAGCCTAAAACAACATTGCAGGGGGCATTAGCAAATGAGTTGAGGAAACATATGGATGATCAGCAAACTTAAACCTTGGCCAAAAGATATAAGCAAGACAACTAAAGAACTGAAGATGAACAAATTATAATCTTGAGATTCACACTGAAACATTTAAGCTACTTGTCACTATTAAATAAGGAGGTCAAAGTGATAACCCAGTGCAATGATGATGCATCTTAAACACAAAGATGTAGAAAAGAAGCTATAAGAAGGCAGAAGCTACTTTTAAGATTGATTCTCCCTTTCAGTTCTGATTTAAAAAGTTGGAAAGGAAAGTAACCATTGGAATCTATTTTTTCTGCAAAATCAGTATTTTACATCAAGAATGAATTCTTTTTTATTACTTGTGCATATGATTAAAAAAAAACTCTTATTTATATCAGATCAGAGTTATTTTGTAGCTGTTACAACGTGTTAAAATAAATCAATTCAAATTAGTTAAAAATATTATACATTGAGTTTTTTTATAAAAAAATCTTTATCAATAATAGTTGATATAATAATTTTATGAATTTTTATCATGTTTAAATGATTCTTATTATCCACAATGGTTGGGGATATTTCTATTAAATATTTGTCTTCTCCACATCTACATCAAATATCTCACTTTTAAATTTCATAATTAAATATTTCATCAATAAAATATTTATGAGTTTAATATCAATTTATTAATTTATATTTAAATAAAATTACTTATAATTTACAAATAAAATATTCATTGAAAGTCAACATTCAAAAAATTTAAAAAAAAATAAAATTTAACGAATAAAAACCACTAGATCTATACTGCTTTATTTTTTATTTTTTTATTATTAAAAAAATTAGAAATCATCAGGGTACAAATTTATGTCCGATAATTTTTAATCATCGTTGAAATATTCCCAGTATGATGATAAATTTATTTATTTACACGGGATATTTTATTTTCATTTTGACAAGTGTCCATCGGATGTCCTAATAAAGTTTAAATAATTTTGATTTTTTTATATAAAAGTATTATATGCATAATATTTTTGATTAAGTTAAATTAATAAAAAATAATTTACTTTAACACATAATTAAATGTCTGACATGAGATAAGAAAAACTAAAATAGAGTAGGTTTATATATATGAATCTGATTGGATATATATAAACTATCTATTTTATCATCCATTAAAAATATTTAAAAAATAGCTTATTAAATTAAATTAGGCTTTTTAAAATATCACATATGATCAAAAATATTGTTTTATTTTATTTTTATGATGAAAAAAATAAATATTATTTAAACATTATGTAAATCCAATAAATTTATCATCTACTTATGATAAATTGAAGATTTTAAATATTATAAAAGTTAATTTTCTTACAAGAAACTCTCGTTTATTCATTCCTTTATATGGAAAATATGATGGTATGAAATTTAAAGGAGTCTATATGGCACTTGAAATCAACTTGAAGCTCAGTTTCTTTCGAGTTTAGTTCGCCATTTTATCGAATCAAAATTGAGAAATTAATTAATTATTTCTTTTACTTTTTATTGTATAATATGAGTGCTCTGTGAGAAAATAGTGATAATCTAGCTTTTCAAGTTAATAAATTTAGATATATTTATATGTTTGAAATATCAAAGGGTGTTTGGTCTAGTGGTATGATTCTCGCTTCGGGTGCGAGAGGTCGCGAGTTCGATTCTCGCAACACCCCATTTTTATTTTTTTTAATATATATTCTTTAATTTTTGTCTGTACGGTTAATTTATTTATACAAATATCTAAATGTTATTTTAATTTATTTTTTGCATTTTATCCCACTTAGAAATTCCTAAATGCTCTAATGAATGTGGTCGTTTCCCTTCCACCCGCTTCGCGTATCCCCTAATCCCTAGCGCTCTCCGCTTCCTTCTCTTCTTCGATCAAGGCTCCGGCGTCCACTACTCGCCCTGCTTCTGCTTGGGTTAGGGTTTACCCCTCGTCCGCCCGATTCTCGTCTGATTCCTTCCCGCCGAGTCCAAGTAAATCCGGACTCGTGCTCTACTGCCAAACTTCGATTGATTCGACGTTTAGCCGGCGGAAATTGTGGCATGGCTCATTGATTTAAAAGGTGCGATCTTTAGGCTTCTCTACCTCGCGTTTCTGATCTTATTCGTTTATTCTCGTTGCTTTCTGTGTAGTGATTTCCTGCTATTTCGGAATTTAGTTCGATTAATCGGCCTTTAGCTGAAGGAAATTGTGGCGTAGCTCATTGATACAAAAACTACGATCTTTACTCTTCTTTACTTAAGCGTTTTTCATCATTAATTTCTTCTTATTTTGCACCATTAGCAATCATTGATTATCAGTTCATCTAACCAGTTCTATGGCGAAAATTCGAGCCAGTTGCTCTCTTTCTGTATTACATGTTAAGCATCCTCCTCTCCTTGCGACTGGCTTCTGTTGGACCCTTTAGTAGCTTCCAGTTAGCTTATATCCAATTTCTAGCAATTCAAACAAATACTCCTTCCAACATTTTCTCCACATAGCTTTAACTTTTCTTTTGTCTTTTTCTACATTTTTTCCTATTGCCTGCTAGCAATAAATCAATAGGCTACTAGAATACATTACTTTTAGGTTTGGTCATTGACTGTTACATATTGTAGTAAAGTAAAATTTGTTCATCTTTTCTTCTATTTCCAGTGATTCACTCTTGCCAAAAGCAATCCCTTTTCTTGGGCACTTCTATGTGTCTGCACTGCACTTACTTTTATTGATGTTATTTTCCTGTTGGTATTCTGATTTCTGGTCTATTTCTTCGTGAAAGCATATATAAATGTTCATGAGTAAGCATTGAAACGTGTATCATTCATTGCCTTTGAGGATTCCTTTGGGAGGTCAGGGAGCATGATTAACTTGTGTTTGATGGATGAAATACTTGGCAATGTACTTGGGAAAACACTAGCTTTTGTCTGTTGATGTTCTAAGTTCTAAGAGAATTGGAAGAGTGAGAAAAGGAAGATTTTGAAGGAAACTTGCCAAATGTTTATTGATTTGGTACCGTTTAAAATTTGATGGTCCTAAGTGATTGACTAATTGATGATGGTGGTGGCAACGTTTTTTTGCATTGTGATAATTACTAAATCATTGATGAATCCACTTTCCACAAATGTGCAAATTGGTAAGATGGTTCTAAGAAATAAATGGTCAGGCACCAGTTGATTGAACAAGAAAGGAATATTTCTTTCAGGAAATGCCTTCTAGCTCTCCTTTTGAAGAACATACAGCCACCGAAAGGGGGAATTACCTACCTTTGATAAACATGTTGGCTTCAAACCAATTTGGATCCATGTTCTTAAATGCCCTCGACTTTGTAGCAGTCGATAAATCACAGAAAAGCATTTCTCATTTTATGTTAGAAGCAACTGAGAAGGCCGGTCCGTATAATGTTGTTCGATTGATAACGGACAGTTCAATCGACTGCGACACTGCTAGTGATGAAGTGGCACAAGTGTATCCTCTCTTCTTTTGGAATCCTTCCATGATTCACACTTTAAGTTTGATACGAAAGGATGTTATGAACACACTTCATGAAGTGGCACCAGGATGTAGGAAGAGATGCCCTCCAGGTAGATTGATTCATTCTTCGGTTCATTTATTAATCCTCCTTTGTAATACTACTATGACCTTTTCATCATTGATCTTACAACTTGTTTTCGGTATGGTTTTTACGAAGTCATGAAATTGCCTTCCGTATGCAGATCAAGATGATTTGAGGTATTTCGCCAGAAATCCCGAAATCAATGTTTTCCAACGGTGGAAGTTTCATGGTGGCGATACGAAGGAGCTAAGAGATCGATGTGGCTGATAAAGTTCTCTCTCAGTCCATCAGTTCTTTTTCAGTTGAGAGACCATGGAGTACCTTTAGCTATATCCAAAGTGCAAAGAGACAGGCTAAATTCTAGTTATGTTGATGATCTAGCATTCGTACATTCGAACTTACAGTCATTGTCGAGGTAGTGTCTTTCCCCGTTTCCCAAACTTCTAATTCGCATGATTTAGACAGTTTCAAGTATGCATCATCGAATGGTACACTTAGAATCTGACCACCACTACAGGTTTCATACTAGCATTCTTTTCTTGTCACTAAACTTTTAGCTTCCGATTTTCTATGGCTATTGACTGTTTTCGTTTGTTCATTTAGGCGTAATCCCAGTTACAAGTATGGTATACACAAAAGTGCAAGTGGGATATAAACCCTGGGAGGATTTGCGCTTCATGGGTCTGGACATTCTAGTAATCCTATAGAAGAGCTTTTGTGGTTCATTGAAGATGTTCTTTTCGCCGAAAATCACCAATTCCATGCGTGCAGGCAGGCGCAGGGAGAGGAGCCCGAGCTGGTATTCCGAGTAGGTTTGATCACAAAGGTAAGACAGAAATTTTTATGATCTCAACTTTGTTTTGCTAGTTTGTTAATATAGATTAAGCTTAATGTTTGAACCTGATGTAGCTACTCTCACCCAAGTTTGAATTTTTTGTTTTCTAAATTGAACCTTATAAATTGTAAATGCTCAACAAGCAGACCTTTCTATCTATTATATATTTTTTTTATGTCCTACACATTACAATAATAATTAAGTCTTATTCCATTAAATAGGATCGACTATGTGAATCCTTGGCTAGAAAACACATTGAAAAAAAGGACACACTATTGTTTAAGCTCTTTAAGGTCCTCACACTATATTAAATATGAAGCTATTCTCTATTCAGAGTAGAAACAACAAAATTAAATATTTGGCTAGAAACCCTCCAGCTAGCTTCACTCACCACTGTGTGTGTGTGTATTGTATACAGAGAAACCTACACATATATAACAGTACAAACTTTAAGCTGCAAATGTCACATAACTCAGTATTCATCATCTTAGGGAAAGCCCAAAGGATTCTCCTTAAGTCTCCAATTTTGGGTTTGAAGTCTGCTCCATAAGTTATCCATGATTGGAACAATCAAACCAATTCTTTTGGATGATCAGATGTATTACCCAACTTTCTAGTAGAAAGGTAGGCAAAAAGTCCACACCTGAGAACAGCAAGGAGCTTGACCCACTTGCTGGTAGATCTCACATTGTCAAGCACCATTGGAACAGACTGTGTTTGTTCCCAAATTGATTCAAAGGAACAAATTGATTCAAAATCACTCAGGCCTCCTAAAGATCCGCTAAAAGATGAACACCTTGTATACACATGTTCACTACCAATGTTGGGGAAACCAAGGGCTTCATGTGAGTGCCCAAAAAACTCCTGAGAGGGTTGCTCCAACCCCACTTGATCTATTAAGAGATTCAATGCAAGTGTGAACTAGTATGTGAATAGAAGGCCAGGAAATCATCACATGTACAAACTCAGTTACCATTTTCTGTTACTTGGTACCATATGGCTGAGTTGTTTGATTCTGCGACTGTTGCATCATCTGAGGTAGGTATCAGCCACAGCTGGTTAACTAGTGGATTGTTGATTTCAGGCTGCATAAAAAAGGAAATGTATGATTCCTCTTGACAAGAAGAAGGTGACCAATTGGGGAGTGAGAACTGCCCTTTTCTAGAACTGCTTAACCACAATGAGGTCCTATTCCCATTTTCCTTACCAACGATGCAAGTGCCCTCAGTATCTTAATCATTTAATAGGCCGACTATACATCAGATATTCTGTTAGATTTTAGCAATAGAGCATGCAGCAAAGAAAAAGTAGTCTCACCTAATTAGAAATTGATGATATAGTCCAATTGATGATAGTCCATAGAAATTCACTTCTGCATTACTATCCAATTGAATGCTATGAAACTCAGACTAGACATTTCTCCTTCCCATATTCATGACATTGAAACAGGTATGAAACATAAGTTAACAAGCTAGAGTAAGCAACTGCTCCGCTTTCTCATGTAGAGGTAGAAACAAGCAGCCGAGGAGGGAGGAGACTTGTGAGGCCCTAATTTTAATATCTTATTGTTCGGGGTTTGCGACACTAGAGCGTTACAGAGTCCCAAACCAAACCCTTAGTTGCTTAGGGAAACTAATCGTAGCACTGGATTCAAGCAAAGGGGTTATTGGGTCTGAGTTTTGTCTTAGGTGAAAGGCAGAAGCAGAACCAAATACTTGTGTCCCAAATTTGGATCCTTTTCTACCTAGTTCCCATTGCCCTCAATTTTTTGAACAAAAAAAGAAAGAAAAGAAACATATGTCCGTCATCTGGTTTCCTACCCAAGCAATATAGGCTGAATGGTTCGAGAAAGTAGATGCATAGAGGCATAAATAACAGTGTAAAAGGAGCACCTACCTGGATGTCCATCACATCTTCGAGCTGAAACACAGCTTGAAAGTTGCAAGTATCTGGCATGGTCCTATTGACTTCTGACTGAACATAACCTGAAAATTCATGGCTATATGTGAGGATCTGAGGCATAATTGGATAGCTTAAGTAAATCATAGGACAGGTCGAATCAAGTATTGTGAACATCATAAAGATGCACATCTACCTGAAAAGCATGAACTTCCTAGGTTTTGTCCTGGAAATGCAGCGTGGGTTGGTGGTATTGTCTGAGCAAAATTCCCGGTGATGAGATATAAAAGGAGCAATGAGTTAGTTTTAATTTGAAAGGTTTGTGGACACAAGCAAGACCACTGGTTAGTTGACAGGGAGCAATTGACTTGCTCCAAATAGTCGGAAAGTGGCAAGAAATGCTTACATCATCTCTTAGATATAAACAAAAAAGGGTATAAAAGCAGAACATACAATAGTGACAAATTTGGGGTGGGAGAAAACATAAAAGATGTTTGCCTGGTGTTTACCTACTTGTTTTCAAATGTAGAAGATATGGGCTCTGTGTCATGCATAAGAACCCAGTCAGTAAAAAAAAAAATCAGATTTAAGTGGTTGACACTTGACAACAATACTAATCATCATATTTATCTGAAGTGGATTGCCTAGATGTTGCATAAGTGAGCATTGCGATTGCTAGATGAAGATGGTAAATCAATGTCTGATAAAAAAAACAGAATTTATGAGCATTAGTTGCCAAATGCACCATCTCAACATCTCAAATATCGAATTGTGTAATCAGAAAATGGGATTGCAGAAAAAAGAAGAAGAAGATGATAGCTCATGCTATGGATGCCATTTTTTTTCAGCTGTTGTTTAAAGCAAGGAGAGAGTCTTTGAAATGCATAAATTTTATCCTTGTCTAACTACTAATTTGAATAAACTACTTTGGAGAACTCCTAACAGGAATGAACTACATGAAGCATATTATCTCACAAACATGGTTTGGTGCAGTATAAAACTTATTGAGCTACTTGTTGAAAATTTGATCCAAGTTCTAGAGTTACCAATCATTAGCATCACAATCTTATTAATAATGATAACCAATGACAACTTTGAGTCATTAGTTTCACCATGTTTCTGTGGATAACAGAAATGCAAAGAAAACAATGTTGTTAATCTTACAGCACGTACAAGAGGATGAATTAATTGTTCCGATGTATCCTCCTGATTAGTATGTCCAAGTTGGCTGTATGGTGCAACAGACTCAAAAAACTTCACTTGCCTAGATGCTTCAACTGTCCAAAATTTTATAAACACAGACCATCACAACATGAGATTTTTCTAAGAGTTATTGTTTGGTAGACAAAGATCCTGAATTACCTGAGCATTGTGGGCATGACACACTTAGTGAGATTGATTCTGTGACCAAGTCATTAAATTCTTGAATACATTCCTGAGCATTTGTAATAATCGCTTCCCATTCCTTGTCTGGAATTCTTCTCTTGGGTGAACTGCCATTCTGAAGTAACTGAAACATTACAGGAATTAGGTTAAACAATAAGCATGCGACATGATTGGAAAGAAGCGAACTGTTAGATATTGCTTTACCATGCGCAGATTCTCAGGATTAATGGAAAGAGCTAGTAAAAATTGCTGCACATTAAGGATTCCAGCTTTTGTTAGTCTTTGGTGATATCGACCATCTTTCCGAATCTTTTCAAGGTTCCAGACTTGATCAGTTAATTTTGGAGGATGATGCTTCTCATTCACTGAAATTGATATGGGATGTTCTTATTGAAACATACATTCTAGCTTTATATATGTTAAGCTGATGAAGAACATGGAAAATCGATTAGCCTGGTACTTCTTTTTGCAGGATTTTTATTACAATAAAAATATTTGGCCTACTTAATATATGACATTACATTGATAATGATAATTGCAACATCTAAATTCTCCCTTGGCATTATGCTGCAAGCACAATTAGGGATCAAACACCTAATTGTTATCTGATATGAAATTTTGATTGTACCGAAACAGGACGTCCTGTTACATGGTTTAAGAGGCCAGTTTGCTCAAGCAATTTTGAACTATTAATCCAAGGCTTTACTCTTGAGCATACTAATGCTAGTGTTCTTTTTCTAGATTATCCCCATAAAGATTTCAATGATCATAGTACCATCTTAAAACTATGTAATAGCAGAACAAAATGAAGACACTTAACATCTTAGACGAGTTTCTTTCACTGGAGTATTGCATTGAGTATGATGCTTTTCTCACTGTAGTTCAGTTTTAAAAGATACTTTAAGTGGCTCAGAAGCCTAAGAATCAGAAAAGAAGGTACCTTAGACTACATTATTCTGCCTTGTACTTCTCTCCATCATAAAACAATTTTAATAAAATAACAAATTTGTGAAGCCTTTCATGCATCAATTATTTTCAATGTACTCGTGAAGTGTATTGTATATAAAACAAAAGTAAAAAATCATATAATAAAATGACACAGAAACAGAAATTGATATGGACTTACGAGCACTACGAAGTTCTTTCACCCGGAATGGATCGCTTATTCCTTCTTGAATTCCTTCAGTTTCACAACAAACAGCTAGCCTAAACTTCTTGCTTGGTGTCCAAGAGGAGTTATCTGTAAAACTGATATCCTGAAGATACCCAACACCATCTGTCAGCTGAATCACCAGCTTGCCCTTAAGCAGTGGCCCTTTACCATCTCTTTGACGGACAATATGATTCTCGAACTCTTTCTTGTCTTTTTGTTTAGTACCACAATAAAGACCATCGAGAACCAGAACCATTATATTCTCTGAAGACAGGGGACCAAAAGCAACAACGTCCCCTGTGGCAGTATCAACCAGTGAAATCTGAAGAGGATCCTTATCCTTTGTCATGATTTCGCGGCATGTGTAAACACAGTTTGGCAGGCAATTCTGGAACCGCAGCTGATATCTGAACAAGATTTATTTTTCATTTGCTAATATTTTGTAGAATGCATAAAACACTTCTAATGCATATTCAATCATTCAGAGAAGAGTGAATGCTTAAGTTGTTGGTCGATCACTAATTCTAAATGCTTAAGCTGTTGGGATTTAGGAAAGTTATCAGCCAACAAAGTGGCGCAAGTTGAACTAAAGTGGCCCAGGTCTAACATATGGCAAGATTTGAATTTTGAACATGGTAAAATAATATATTAATGACATTCTATAATGTGCCAGCTAACAGAGCGACTAGACTGACCCAAAGCCTAACATGATATTGGCAAGATTTGAACACAGGGTCTGTAATCTATTATCACGTTAATGCTAAATTTTATTGGTTGAGTATTTGTCTCAAAAGTTTTAAGTTATTTGGTACAGAGTCAACTATAGTTTTAAATTTTTAACTGTAGATCAGAAAAAAAAAAATATATATATATATATATATAAACAAATGATAAACAAGATAAAAACTAGTATGATACATATGTGCTAGTCGACTTTCAAGTAAGGAGAAACAATAGCAAAAATACCACCGCGATGAAGATTAATGAGGATACAGACAGCAAACATTTTGAAACATCATGCTCACATATAAAAGAAACTACTAAAATACTCTCAGTAGGACAGTAGCAAACAATTTTGTATGGAAGTAAAATTACCTGGGAACTGGAGGTGCAGAATTAGTGAGTAGGGGCCTTACTTCTTGCATCTACTCAAGAGATCAAAGAATTATTAAAACTATAGATACAACAAACACAACAAAGCTCAGGTAACTTAAACAACTATTTATTCCAATAGAAATGATAACTTCTTTTATGGCAACTATTTGGAAACTTGATCATAGAGATTTGATCTCTTTTCCAAAGATTGCAGGCCATTTCCTGCTATTCTTATTTGATAGGTTTGTCATTTCATTATTATGAAATTGTCAGTGCCATCATAAGGAACAATATAGATAGTTGGCTTAGGGGAAAGACCAGCAAGAAACATATTCCAGCATGTTTATCTTTGATTATTTGGAATGTAGACGACCTTAGGAACACAAAAATTCAAGCACTAGGATAGAAATGGTGGGTGATTTCTATTTCATTCATTTTGTTCATTACCCTAGTAATAGTGCACAAAGGGTTACTGCAAACTGCTTGAGTTGATGACATAAACACCTGAAAACAATCATCTTCGAATGGAATAAGGGTGTCATATGTTTATACAAAGGCTCTTAAGCTATTGCAGAATAAGAATGTTGGCAGTTGCTGTGATAGAATAAGGATGTCAAGTATCTCTATTGTAGAGACTTCAGTAATAGGCAGATCCTTATCAAGCTTAGGTTCAATTATGTTACGCTAGAAATATTCTTAATATGTGTACCAAGAATGAGTATAGGTAAAACTATACTACATGATTCCAAATCAAAAGCTCCCAAGCTGAGAAAACTGTTTTTTTTTTTATTTTTAAATACATCTAGCTTCCTTTCACTTACTAAGAACTAGTTGACTCTACTAGAAACTGGTTCAGTTAATCTCAGAGAGACGAACTATTAATTTCATTTTCCAAAGAGGAAATTAGGACTGTGCCACGATAATTGAATCGTACGCACAGGCATCGAACTATAATCGACGAATCATAGAAAAGGAGGTACTTCACAACGGATCAGGCTGGATTCACCCAGACTAGGCCTTCAAAGCAAAAGAAACCATCACGCATCTCTCAAAATCAAGATCAGACTCTTACCGCTCTGCGAGGAAGCAAGTCCTCTCGCGTCAAAACAGGGCGGCTGATCTGCGCGCGCTTGGCATCTCTGAATCTGCAAATGAGCAAGAAAGTTAACCAAAAGGGACAAACAAAACAAAAGGAAGAAACTTTCCATCATCCAGAATCCTAATCTAGAATCACACATGATTAAGGACCGGGATCGCTTCAGTCTCCCCGAACCCTCTCCGATCTCGCCGTCCTCCGACAGAGGCCGCTTGCTGGACGCCATTGGAGCTTGCACACCGAAGAGCTGGAAATGGCAGAGCCGCAAAGCGCCCCCTGCTCTTTATACATGATGAGGCGAGCGAAGGAGGAAACGCTAAGGAAATTGGAATCTTTAGTCTTGCCACTGGTCGTCTTCAACCTCCGCTCGAAAGTCCAAACCCTTAAAATAAAGCAATAAGCAAGCGCAGTGCAGTCATTAACGCGTCTCCGTCCTGGAATCTTGTCCGTCCACGTGTATGTTTTAACGAATATCCACTGTCCGTATCCTGATCCCTATCCAATCCTCACGCGGCTAACCGTTATATAGGTTGGGAAAAAAAAACTACTTTTCTAAATAATTATTTTATGTTTCGAATTAAAATTATTTTCCTTTGCGTTTCTCCTAATATTAATAGTTTTTTATTCTTTTAAACATATCTCAATGGATTATTCAAACCTACAAACTGTTGAAAATTTAGCTCTTGAATAATTTTAGTAGTTTAAGTACTAATAAAGAACCTCTGACACCTCTACTAATAAAGAATAAATTAAATGATGAATTGAAAGTAAGTATGAATAAATAAATGTTATTGTTAAACAAATTCTTCAGGGGTTTCAATCCATGTGTATTGTATAACTATTGTCGGAATGAACAATAGTTATGAAGGAATGAACACTGACTTGCACCTAATTATGAAATTAAAAAAAAAATCAAATTATATTTATTGAGAGACAAAACTTCAGGTCATATTCAGCAATTGAAAAACATGATTAAAGAAACAAAATTGAGTAGGGGACCTAAACAATAGAAATTAACTTGGGACATAATTTTATGAATGCTACTTCTCAAACAATTCATCTGCAACTCAGATTCTGAAACCACAATTCTTTCTTTTGCTTGATTTCTGATCTGTTCTGATTTCATAAACTGGAGACTCACATCTAGTTTTTCTCATATTATTTTTCTGGCCGTCACTCGTTCTGAAAATTCTCCTGCTGTGTGGATAGCTGGTGTGGTGCAAGTAAAGAGATGGATCGAAGACTGGTGATGCAGCTTGAAAAGTTGTGTTGGTGTTCAAGTTCAAGCAAGCCTCTATCACGTTGCACTCTTCTTGGAATCTCTTTCTGGCTTCCTTGAGGGCTGTCAGGGCTCTTCTCAGCTTTTGAAACCCGGGACTTGGATTTTCGTGATTGTTGAGGCTGGGCTGAAACTTTAGTCTATGGCATTCACTGCAGAAGAAATTTCGCCTTTCAGAGTTGAAAACTCTTCGTCTTGCTTCGTCCGACAAGCATTCATAAGCCTGTGATGCGCAAAGTCTTAGATCATAATCCTATCTTGCTGAGCTAAATAAACAAGATGATCTAATTGAATAGCTTAAGATTATGTTTTAGAAGATTATCTGACCATGGATAAATTGGGGTAAGAGATTCTAGATCATAGTCCCAATGTACTAAACTATTACTGATAATTTAATATTCTATATATATACATACAATAAAGACAAACAAATTTCTATCCTAATTGCTTAGTTGTTGCAACAAAATGATCATTAGATCAGGTATAATCTAGCTACAAATATTGTTTGGGCTTATTATTTCGGTCCACCATAAGCTATACCAAGGCATAATCCAGGTTAGACTATGAATATGTTAGATAAGCTATTTTCTAGGCTTAAATTTGGAACCTAGTTACACAATCTAACCTCACAGATACCATGCCATAGTTCATGCGAACCCAAAAATAAGACAGTGTTTTAATTTGCAAACTGATGAATAAACAGAAGGAATGCAACAGACCAATATCATGATTTCTAGAGAAAGATGATTAATTTAGCAGCAGTTGAAACTCGAAAAACATGTTACATTACCTCAGACACAACCTTGAAAGCTGCTTCAGCCTTAGGGTGCCTGTTCTTATCCGGATGAAGCTGTAACGCTGCAAAAAAGTGATCTCTTTGAAGAAAAAACCAACCAATTAAACGGCAAATTTGATCATTTTATCTTGCGATTAGAGCAAGTACCCAGTCGACGATAGTGCTTTTTTATAACATCCGCTTCCGCCTCTTCATCGACCTACAGATTCAACGCGCCTCAATCAAAACCCTAATTCACGATCTATAGCTTCAGACGAGAAGAAGATTAGTAGATCGGACTTAACCCTAAGAATGAGATACCAATCGATGAAGGGCGGCGCATTGCGCGATCGGCCGCGGTGCGCACAGGAGGAGAAGAGGATCGAGGCGGAGAAGATCTCCGACGCAAGCTGTGCTTTGCAATCCGACTCCGCCATCTTTTTCTTCTTTCCCGTCTGCCGTCTCCTTCCTCCTCGAGCTCCGTCTCACTTTCGGCACGGATTGGGCGACATCTCGATCTTCGTCTCGATCGATTTCTTCTTTGTGAGAACGAGATCGCAGTGGCCCGATCGATCATATAGAGAGAGGGAGGACGGCAGTGGATGGGTTGGATTCACGAAGCGGAATTTGCGGGAGAGATTTTTGAAGAAGTAAAACGAAAAATTAAAACTGAAAGCGAGCGAGGAGGAGGTGACGGAGGGGTTACCGTTACGTTCGGCACGTGGTTTCCTCGTGAGCCGCTTGAGCGAGGGAAAACGTCTCTACTCCCTTTGTGTCTACATAAAATTCATAGATAATTTAAAAATTAATTAAACCTTTAAAAAAAATTTAAAATTACACACAAATTCTATTTTTGAAAATCATATTATTTTTGTTAAAAGATCAAAATGGCTTTGTTAGTTAGAACACCCTTAAAATTTCTATTTTGTTTTAATTTTTTTAAAAGAAAAAGTAAAATAAATAATGAATACATATTTTCCAAATTTTTTATCAATGCAAAATTTATGAAACGATTTGATTAAAATAACTGAGTTTTATAAACAATTTAATTGACTAGAATAACCTAATTTTATAATTTTTTAAATTAAAACATGAGCAAAACCAATCATTCCACGTGTTAAATTGTTCAGTCAAACATTTTGGTAGACTAAAAGTTTTATTTCAGACAATTTAGTCAACCAATGCAAAATAAAATATTTCAGACAATTTTACTAAATAATTCAGTAAAACAAAATTCTGCTGATTTGTTTATGTAAAGAAAGTTTCCAAAAAATGCTTGACAAACCAAATGATACAAAAACCATGATTAGTAGCTATTTTATTAGTTTGCAGCTGGGAGCAGTCACAACAGAAGACTTGAGCATGTTACATGGCACAACAAGAAGAAAAAGGTACCCACTCGAACATAAGGACAAGGAGCCAAAATATGAAAATGATAATAAAAAAAAAAGTTTATCAGCTATTTCACCAAACAGTTTTATGAACATTTGTATGGAACTTCTACCAAAATTAACCTAAATGAATCACTACGAAGAGTGAATTGGCAGAATTCTTAAAAGTTGAAACGGTCAGGCTAAATATTTTCTCTTATTTAGCCACTAAGCAGTTAGTTTCTGGGACAAAGAATCTAGTAATTTTTGTTTTTTTAACACTTTATTTAGTAATCTGAGATTAAACATGAGTGCAGTTTCTACAAGCTGTTAAGCATATCAAGCTCATGTCATATCATCTAAAACATATAGTAAAGCAAGGGATCTAAAACGATGAAGATGTTGGAGGACAATCATGTTTGATAGGTCTTACAAAGACTGCAGGAACTCTATTTGGTAGCTTGTGCGATCATATTGCTTATCGAACTTGCCTGCTCCTTGGCAGCTTCCACCAGTTGGTCCTAGCAAAAGAAAATCCAATTGTTAATGAAAATGAGATTACAGGATGGAAAAGGCTCTTTGAAGATTTATGAGAAAGCATCTGATGTGTGTCATCTCAAATTAGCCTATTGAGACTTGCCGGCCAAATTCCAACTGACTGTAAAGTTGCAAATTTGTTGAACTCAGAATAACTTTTTCCTTTCTTCACTAAATCCATTGTCATGTAGTTGCATGCATAAAAAAAAAAAAAGACAGTCCGGTGCACGAAACTCTCGCCAATGTAAGGTCCCGAGGAATGGTCTATTGTACGCAGTCTTACCCTGCTTTGCAATAAGTCATTTCCGAGACTCGAATCCATGACCTTTAGGTCATACAGCAACAATTTTACCATCGCATCAAGGCTCCCCTTTAAGTTGCATACATCATAGATAAAATACATCCAAAAACTAAAACTAACTTGGACTGAATCAACCCAAACAAAGATTTGGTTTATATTAGTTTGGGTTTAGTTTGAGCAAAAGAATTTTGTTCCCATTTGGTTTTGAATTGGAACTCTGGTAAACCAATAAAACCAGACCCATATTTTGCTATATTCTATATACATGTGATCTAGGTAGTAAAGTTGATCAAACATAACATAGCATACAG
The DNA here is from genome assembly GCF_044706935.1 of Curcuma longa. NCBI lineage: Eukaryota > Viridiplantae > Streptophyta > Magnoliopsida > Zingiberales > Zingiberaceae > Curcuma > Curcuma longa. The sequence continues at coordinate 2,543,471 of NC_133880.1, read as the reverse complement.
TTTGATTTATCACTTTATTAATAGCAAATAAAATAAAATATGTTATTTTTCTTGTCTAGTTTAAAACAACAATCTGGACAAGTATTGATTCAGTTAGACACCGGTACTATTTGGTTCAGCTTTTAGTTTGGAAAATTTGGAATAGGTTTGACATTTTTATGTATCACAATAAGCTCAATTGTGCCAGCTCCTATTATACGAGGTTGTCATAGTTAATTGGCTGTTAGGAAATAGATCAAGACAAGATTGTAACCCTGAATCACCTAACAAGATCGATGTTAAAGTTGATTGCTAACCACTTGTCTCAAATGCCAAACTATATTAGGAAAGTGACTAATTTACATATTTGTATCCTTGATAATGGTATTTGGTCTTCAACTACTAGAGTACATGCTTCTAAAGTGGATGACTGTTTTGTACCTTAAAAACAAAAGTTATGTCGCAGTCAACAACTTTATTGGTTTATGTAGCCTATTGTTGAACTGACTGTAAAATTTTTTTAGTGTTACAATACGAAGCTTATTTCCATTAGTCCCATCACATTTTTAAACTTGTCGTCAATGTTTACGGTTACAAATACCTGTGCAGCTATAAGACGAGCAACAGTTTTTTTGCTAGACTCTTGAAGTTCACCGGCAATGAGAATTTCATCCAATACGTAGTATGCCTGCGCAATTAACAGTAGATAAGATATAAACAAGAGAACAAGTGATGGCTAAAAGACCATCTGCATCATTAAACAAAATACCTTATGAAAATTGAATATCAAATCAAGTTCGCATACCTGAGAATAAGGAAATATGAAATTTCATGATTTGATTTGTGAACAATTCTTTTGCTCTAAAATACAATCCATTAGACGAAATAACTTACACTGCCAAAATATCGATCCAGTATCTCAACAAAATGATGAATGATTTCAAGTATTTCTAATTCATTATCATCTGCATCAATGCACATGCAGAAGTAAAGACTTGCATATCTGTAAATGATACTGTGCATATCAGGAACAATACATTTTAAAAGTAGCAAAGTTGACTTCATAAAACAACAAATAACCACCAGATCAAGCAATAGAAAATGTATACACAACAATGCTACCTTCTATACACGACTTTATATCCTCTCCACTCTACAAAGTTGCAAAGCTTTGGCGCTCGTGTAATAATCAGTCCGCTAAGCTCATGGATGACCTTATTTAAAACAGTGCAAGTGATTAAGTATAAGCATGATGAATTTATCAAATTCAATAAATGAACCAGCATTTATATTCTATTAGAAACAAAAAAATAGCAAAAAGGTGCAAGTCCAATATAGTAAACCTTGCTGATATAATGCTTGAAAGTTATAGACCAACAAGAGAATGAAATAGCGTGGAACCAATAGCTCATAAACAACAATAGAATGAACATCTTGCAAAATCTAACACAAGAATGATTGGCTAACGCTAATATCAATCTATAGTAGAGATTAGAACAAGTAGATGTAGCATGCAAGGGAAACCAGAATTTGTTTGTAGTGGAAATTCAGTGCATGTTTGATCAATACAAATCATATCCAATAAATTAGATAAAACTAGATTATAAGTTGTACTGATTAATGTATTTGGGTTCACAGTAGATCATGGAACAGAACATCTTGGGCATCCAGAGTCCACACCTAGATTTCACCGCCTATGACTCCCAGGTTGCTAATCACAACTAATGAAGTGGACTACAAACACCGAATAAGGCCCATGGACAGGATAAATATGTTAGAAAAAACCAGCGAACAAAATAAGACTAAACAGGAACAGAATTGAAGTTAACTCAGAACAACCAATCAATTCCTTAAAAAAAGGATAGCTCGGTGCACGAAACTCCCACCAATGCATGTCCCAAGGAAAGGCCGGACCACATTGGATCTATTGTATGCAACTTTACCCTGCATTGCAAGAGGTTGTTTCTCGCGACTTGAATTTGTGACCATAAAGTCAAACAACAACAACTTTACCATTGCGCCAAGGCTCTCCTTCACCAATCAACTCCTTAAACAAGGATGAAATTGACATAGCTTTTTTTAACCAAAAATAAAGGTAACGGTCCACAGGAATCATCAGATTTACCATAAGCCTCCAATTAGTTAACTAACAGCAATCGCTACTCGTCTATAGGAATCATCAGGGCCTGAACAAAAAGTAACCAAAAAACAGGAACCAATCCACTAAAACACCAGGTGGACTTTGACAATCACTCTTCAGTATGAAAAGGATTCAATACTAAGCACTGACGTGAAATAATGGGGAAAAATATGGTAGTACAGTGTCACAATTTAGCTACATAATGCAAATTAACCTGCAAACAGTAAGCTATAATGGTGATATCAAACAAATTTCCATTTTCAGTAATGGAAGAAAATTTAGGACATGAATGAAATAGAAGAGGACCAGAAACACAAGAAAACAAAATGCAAATGCATTCTCAACAACTAAGATTGATTCATGAAAAGTCAAATTTACCTTTTCCAGTGATCAACAAAGTATTACTATTTCCTAGACCCTCAAAAAATATGCATGCACTAAAGGAAATGAAAAGGAGTAAAAAAAATTTGGCTTATTTACTTACAGAAGTTGCAGCCAGGACAGCAGTTAGCAGAACAACTTAACGAACTGAAACATGCAATTAAAATATGAAACAGAAATCTGAAGTAAATTAACCTATACCTTAGTTCTTTCTTTCTGAGAATATGGAGAATACCATTTGGTCAATCTCACTTTTCCTTGTCGACTAATTAGAAGTACAAAGTGAATCTGTCATTACAAAAACGCAACTTGTTAAAATATAGTAAACATTTCAATAAGTAACTTACTAATTGATAAAAATGTTTATACTCTGGACAAATGTGATGTCAAAACCAATTTATATATTGACCCATTAGACAAGATAGGAAATTTTCCTTCCAAAGACCGTCACTAACCAAAAATTACTATACCGACAAAACCTGAACTCTGATACGCTTCTCTTCCATCACGTTTCAAAATTGGCCCTGCAAGTAATTTTATCTAAATCGTATCAAAGGTTCGTGTTGGTAACCTGGTTCAACGCCCTTCGTAAATACTGCCAGTATACAAAGAGACTTCGAAAATTTGAAGGTAATCCTTCACACACAGGCTCAAGTCACTAACTCTGGAATCGGAGATATGAACTTTCAGACTGATGAATAGATTCATACACCCACGGTTGTACGATACGAAGAAACGGAGAAATCTTAGCCCTAATCTTAAATTAAGAGAGGAAACAGTAAGAAATTAAAGCGCGATAACGAGAGAACCAACCATTTCTATTAGGTTTCCTTCGCGACTGTAAATCTGTTTCCCTGTGGTTCCTCGGTCTCCAGCGATCAGAAGGAAGAATGACGACGAAAGGAGGGAGAAGAAACGTCAAAGTAAATGAACAGAACCAGGCCTCTGGATCAAGTCCAAACAGGCCCATTCAAGGCGCAGAAACTGGGACAAAATTATTGGGAAAATTATGCAATATTAAAGATTATTTGGCTGTTTATTAAACTTAATATATTTAAGCTAAGATAAGTTTTCAATTTAACCTTTCAAATTCATAAATTTACATAGGGTCTAAATTTCATTTGTCCCATTATGGTAAAATAAAAATTAAATATTTTTCAAAAAAATAAAAGCTAAAATCTGTAGCATTCAACATTATCAAGATTAGTTAGGAACGGTATAAAAATATTTTTTATGGGCACAAACGAGGAACTTATGTCTGACACAAGTTTACAACCTGTGTGTTAGGCTGTTGAGGCCGTTGGGAAGATTCCACTTTTTTACTAAAGTGTTAGGCCATTGGATAAATGCCATGTACTTGCAATTTCATTCTGTTAAAAAAATTCTGAACTTGTACATCACAGAGTCTGTGTTCATGCTTTCCCTCTTCCCCTTTGGCATGGATACATACATGAGTGACATGAGTGAATAGGCTTCGAAATCGAAAGAGCTTTCAGCTTTTGCTCCAGCCTCTGCAACTGCAGTGAACCTTGGCGAGTGCAGCCATGTAGTCATCTGATCTGAGCAGAGGAATAAGATAGCCTAACTGAGTGATCAATCAAGAAAAACACCATATTGAAGTGGATGAACTGGTACATGAACCTTGACCCGTAAGTGCTTTGGCATGCCGCAACGATGTGCCGCCTTGCTGACTCCGTATCGTTCTACATGTGGTAAAACTCAAGTTGATCATCTTCAAATGTATTTTGTTACATAAAGAGAACACAGTTGGGGAAAGTGAACGATGTGCACAATCATCAGTTCAACTTAACTAACATACTCTGACTGTGTTGGTTTTGTATGACTGGGGAAAAAAAGGTTCTATACCAATTGATTATGGTGGTGACTGCTAGTCATGAATCTTTTAATGGCTACTTTTTGATTTTTTTTGTTTGTCCTAGCAACTCAAGGCAGTGATCCACAAGCTCGAAGAGAAGAAATAGGTTATGGGCTTGCAGAACTACCTAGGTTTGATATGGTATGTTCATTAGCTCTCTATAAGCAACTTAGGTAGAGAAACTAAAAGAACTTTATGAGAAATGCTTTATGATCGCATACCTGAGATTCATAATAAAGGCCAGCATATAGAGAAGCATAGAAGTACTCATTGTCTGGGCCACTAATGAAGTTCTTCAAGAACTGGAAAAGAAGCAGATATGTATTATGGTTAAAGAGATGTGGATTTGAATTATTCATACTCGTGTTTTGATCACAAGCTAACACTTATTTCGAATGTTAGCTCTAAAGAAACAAATAGAAGTAGCGGTCGAGTCATGTCGATTTGAATTACTCATGCTCATGTGTGGTGGTGATCACAAGCTAATACTTATTCAAATGTTAGCCCCAAATATAAATAATGGTGGAGTCATGTCAAATTTGAATTGTTCATGCTTATGTGTGGTGATCACAACCAAACACTTAATTGAAATTTTAGCACTAATGAGACAAATAAAAACAGCAGGGGGCTCCCCCAGTCTTCCAAGAATATAAGCATAGATATCTGATACTAAATGCAAGTTTATGAAAAATAATTCTGATTTCAAAACCTGACCTTTTTATTCTTGCACACCTAAGAGAAGTGACGACACTTGATATTTCCTAGAAAATGCAGCTCGCAAGGATGTTGTAGTTGGAAGAAATCTATAAAATGGCATCCATGTTCGAATAGTTCAAATTACACACTGATCTTTTTTCCCTCTCATCAAACATGTAGTCTGTTTCTTAACCTTATGGTGTAAGGTACGGTTTCCTGGTCTGTTAGTGCCATTGTAATATGACCGTCTTTCGGTGATTATTGATTGCTTAGTTAATTATATCTCTTGATATACTATGAGACAAGTTCAAAACTGCTTCAGTCTAGCCTACCTACTTGATTATTTGATAAATACAATAATCCAATTGCCAAGGCAATGTCATTGGGATGGAAATTTTAAACTATCCATTCCATCACCAACTTTATGCTGCTCGATTGTTTGAGTAAGGTTAACAGGATCACAGGGGATACACTGGTTTGGATATTTCAAAAACCGATTGAGTTTCAGAGCAAGATTAGTATTGCTTGTAATCGCAAATCCATCCTGATCCACAGTTAATTAAAAGCATATCACATAGAAGACTGGAAGTCAGGAAAGATGGAGCTGAAAAATGAATCATAGACTATGCTCCAAAAGATGATTGAGCAAGCCAGTTAAATTCTAGGCAAACCTTTTCTGGATCTCCACCATCTTTGAACATATCATATGCTTTCCGCATTACAGGCCGTGGATCTCGACCTACCTGCAAAATTGTCACTGAACAAACTCAAAATTAAGCTAAAACAGTATCAAACTGATTGATATTTGTAGAAGCTTATATTTGCAAATAAGAACATCTTGAAGAGGCAATTGCGGTAAGACTTCTGAAAATGGTTATTCCAGGTACTAAAGCTTTAGCTGGTTATCGTACATTAAGAATCTGATCCTTTTTACTGAGTTCAAGATTACTGTGATTCCAGTGGATGAAACCTGAGAATTGAATTGATACAGTGAAGCTTTAAACTTGCCTCTAAAAACCTTTTCCGAGCTTCCTCAGGCCCATAAAGCTGAGCTTCACAAAGAAAGCACCAAATGGCTTCCTCAGTGTCATTCGGATTTGCTGCAACGTCCAACCTGAATTGTTCTGCACCTTCCTCAAATCTACAAACACAAAAATAATAATAATAAAATAAAGCTAAAAAGGCATTCAATAAAACCTCTTAATCTTTTTGATTGCAACCATAAATAAGCCATTCATTAGTCTCAGTTCGTCAGTTCGACAACTCTTCCACCAAGCTCCAAATTTTCTTGAAAAAATTCACAAATAGCAAATATTTGCCTGTTGGCATGTTAAAAGATGCAATTTTGGACAAAATATGATACCTATTCGCGTAATAGAGAGACAATCCACGCTGCCAGATATCTGAAAAGGAATTTCACATCAAACCAGATGAAAATGGAGATAAGGGAGAAAGTGTACGGAATGAAAGAACCCTAATTACATACATGCTTTCTGCCGCGGGTCCAATTCAATGGCTCGATCGAACTCAGCCAGCGACCCACCGACGTCTCCCTGCCCATATCGACGGCGCCTAGGGATCAGCGACACACCGAAAGCTTTGCGCAAAACACGGCAAGCGACGAATTAGGAATAGCGACCGGGTACCTGTCTGAAGAGCTGCATGCCTCGGCGGACAGAAATGGAGGCTTCTTGGGCGGCATTGCCACCCGTCAGGAAGTCCCAAACTGAGGCGGAAAGCGTGGGGAAGAAGACGCGGCGGGGCAGCGGAAAGGAGGGGAATAAAGCCTCAAGCCTCGGCCTTCGGGTAGGAAACACGGCGAACGATCGGATTTTCTCCGGGGGAGCGACGATTCCATAGCTGAGCTTGAAGAGAGAGGGAGGAGCAGCGGCCGACGCAGGAGAAGAGCGTGAGGCGAGCATGAGCGCCGTCGTCTCCTTATCGTCTCCACGAGTCGGTGTTTAATTAGCATATTTGAAGGGTAACTTTCCAAATACACCCTTTACATTTTTAGGATTTCTGAATGAGTCCCACTCAGTTAAAACTGTAAATAAATTAAACATTTATTTATATTTTAATGAATAATTTAAGAGAGAAATTACTATATATTAAAAAAAGTAAGAAATAAATTTGTAATTAAACTTATATAAGTTAATAGATAAGTTCATTCAATTTTATTTTATAAATTATTTAAATGAACATAAATAAATTTTATTAAAGCACCAACTTTATTAATGCATGTGCTAATTGATTAATCTCCATGTGTTACATTATTTTATTTACACTAATAAATTGAAATTTCTTTTCAAAATTCAATAGTATTTGAATATATACTATTTTCAGAAAATGATTTCATTGAAAAAGAAGCAACTCATTGCTAAAATTAGAATTGTGAATTTTTAGATGAAAAATTGCTTCATCCAAACTAAACATAATTGAATAATAATTTTTTAAAATTAAATTTATATGTTAATTAGATTCAATTTATTTTTTGAAAAGTTAATATGAGAAAAATCAAAATTAATTATTTAATTAAATTTAATCCGACTTTTGACCCAACGAACACCCCAACAAATGCTTACCTTCCTTTGACGGGTTACCTATCCAGCTCATCTTTCTCATCCTCTCCAAAACTGCATTTAAATTAAGCTTTACAATTCCCATAATCCCCTTGCTGTTTTGGGGCCCGCCTTTGCGTTGCAGATATGATTGGTTGGATTCGGCGTGTGTTATTAACGTACTTGCACAGGATCCAGTAAATCTGGAACTGGGCCCCTAATTTATGTTCCGCATATATTATCCTATGGTCCCGCAAGGATCACCGTAATCTGACGGCCGTGAACACGTCTGGACAGATGAACGGTTTAGATTATGGAGACGTAAGGAACATTGTATGCGGACTCGGCGTCCCCTTTCAGGCCCCGAAATAAAAGTCGCGGCCTCGTGAGAGGGACGGCGATATCTTCATTGCGAGCGAAGGAGAGGAGGAGATTTGGGCGTTTTTTGTGGCGGTCGAAATCTAGGGCGCGGCCGCAGGGCAGGAGTTTGTGGATTGGATTGGGTCCGAAAAGGGATTTGCTTCTTGTCTCCTTGCTCCTCGATCGAGGATTAGGGCATGCGATGATGGATCGCGAGGAGCCAGTCGGGGAAGGGAAAGAAGGCGAGGACGTCGTGCGCGTCGCTTGCTCGATCTGCCTCGAGGTCGTCAAGAGCGGAGGGGATCGGGCTATAGCCTGGCTGCAATGCGGGCACGAATTCCATCTCGGTTAGTTCGTCTTTGCGATCTTCCTCTTTGATTCTTTTGCTTCTTTGTCTGTAACTGGTAATTTCTCGTCGGATTCTGATGATTCGGCGGGGAAAATAGCTGATTTGATCAAAAGGTATTTTTTTTATTGTTTTGTTTGATTTTTTTCTGTCATGCAACTACTAGGTTCTGATGGAGAATTATTTTTATGGAAAGTTTTCCGTTTCCTTATGTATGGCATTTTCTTTTCATTAACAGTTGATGTAAAGAGCAGTTTTCTGGAAAAAAAATTGGTTGAGGAAACTTCTCTAAACCAAATTAGCGGCAAGCTATAAAAAAAACTATATGATCTGCATATATTTAGAAAAATCTGCTCATCCCTTTTTAAAATTATTATTATTATTGTTATTATTTGGATTGAAAGATGGGAAGGAAAATAGATGAGATTATGGCTAATGAGAAGAAAAATATAAGAAATAATGGTGAGGGTTCTCCCACATGTAAATTTAGTTTCTGGAGGAAAGAAGTCTAACACCTTCTCCATCCTCCAAATTCTGCCCAAGCAAGCTTTTCCTTTATTCTCAAAGGCAAGAAGCCAACAAACCAATCATCTTCATGGGAGTTTGAAGCTATTTGACGAGAAAAACAGTTAGCTGGTTTGCAACCGATTCCAATCAGAAAGGAATTTCATTTCAATATTTGTAATAGAAAATGAAGGGAAATGGAAGGGTAAGATTTTCCCTTTACTAAATTTAGTTTTTGGAGGAACAATCCAAGACCTTCCTCTTCCTTCTCTAAATTTTCCACTGAAAAATGGTTTCAGTTGTTATGCTTTATTTCAGTGGGAAAACAGGAAATTAAAAAGTCATTTTTTATGTTTAGAATAATAGGGTATTGAAATATTTGATATTTTCCCTTGCAACTTATAAAGAACCACCATGCACAAATTCTCTCACATCTGGTTAACATTCAAATTTTGGTGATAATAGAATTCTCATTCTCATACTTTTATTTCCCAAACACAGTAATCACATTGGAATTTGAGGCCTAAGTTTTTTTGGATAACAGAATCCTATTTCTCATATTTTGTTACAACAATAATACAATGAGCAACGTAGCAACAAAGCAATCTGTAGATGCATTGTCTTTTCCAACTGTTTGTGACTTCAAAGTGCGCTATTCTTTGGGTTGCTTATGGTGAATTTAAGTAGGCAATACAAAAAAATTCATTTATTAGTTCAGAGGAAACCTAGTAGCTAGCAATTGTTTTTGCTCTCCATGTGTTTTTCATCATTCCTCTTTCTTATTGTGGTTGCCCTTCTCTTTGATGATGCATCAAAAAACTCAAACCTTGGGTACATTGGGACCTTCTTAAACTTTGTCTGAAATCCACTATTGATCATTCAATTATAAGCTCTTGCAATTGACTTTCTCTGAAATGCATATAACTTTATCTTGACAGTTTCTTCTGAATTTTCTTATTGGTGATAGCTATGGAAAATGAGTTCCAAGGCTGGAATGTGTTAATGTTTAGTGATGAGAATAGATTCATGGGCTAAATTTTTATGTGATGTGACGTGAAGTTTAAGCCATAAACAAATTTATCTTGTCAATGCAATTATTAATAATGGGTTGTTATTACTTTCTTTTCCTAATATAAAAAATAAAATCCACCTAATTCATCCTTGTCCTGCATTCTCTGATTTTATTTTATTTTTGTCTTAATTTCGCATGCTACATATATGTATATGTTTGTGTATGACTTTTTGATGAATTGCACCAGAACTTTGATGATGGTCTATGTTTCTAGCAAGATGGGTTCTTGACTTTCTTCTGAATTCAGTATAAGCATTTTGAATTTGTCATGTACTACAATTTTTTAAAATCTTGAAAACTTGATTATTCATTTTGCTAATTTTCTTAAATATGCTCAATTAATATTCCCATGGCATAGGCTGTCTCAATTTACCTTTCAACTCCCATGCTACAATTATAGTTTTTGTTTTCTAACTGTATCTTCTGTAGTTACAAAATATGTTTGGCTTCACTTTGTTATCTGTAGATAAAAGATAACTTCTGGTTCATCTCCTTCATGTAGTTTAACTCGTGTGATAAGATTAGTTGACAATGTAATGCCTTTGGAAAGTAATTTATTCATAATCTCCTTTTAATTAACCTACCTACATAGCATCTTTTTCAGCAGTTGTATAGGTTGGCTCTTCCAGGAAGATTTTTTGTGAAGATTTATCACCATTTAAAATCATTTGTTTCAGATTGCATTGGTTCTGCATTTAATGCTAAGGGAGTGATGCAATGCCCAAATTGTCGAAAAGTTGAAGAAGGAAATTGGCTATATGCAAATGGCTGCCTTCCAACCCCACCAGACTTCATTGACGAGTTGATTCATGATGAAGATCTCTACAATCACAGTTACATTGAAAGTGTATGCTGCTAACTTGAACCATTGCCTCTTCAATTTCACATGTGTTTGTATGGACCTCTGATAATGCATCGAACTTAGAAATTGAGGATCTTGAAATTTCATTATTTAAAAAAATATCAGGCCTGTATTGCACAATTTTTTTGAATGCATTGGCCTCCCTTGTTCAAATTTTCCTATTTTTTCAGATTTTTTACTTCAGTAGAAATTCTATTTTCAGTATACTTTCTTCCCATCCGATCATGTTTTCTCGAATCAATCACATTTGCTTTTCATTTTATATGTTTGTCCAGTCAGTTGGAGGCCATTGGTGTCCTTTCAGTGAGACAGCAAGAATTCCATCATTGTTTGAGTAAGTTCTGCATTTTGTACAATCTCTATACATTATATGATTCATGTTGCTACATATGTTTTGGAAAGATCCATTTTTGTTTTTAGTTTTCTTTATTTTTATTTATGTATTTTCTTTTTTTGGCAATATAGCTTTTCAGATTGAAAAGTTTGGTATGTTGAAGGATTAACAGATATGTTTAAACTTCATAATATTAGATCGAATGAGGATAAAGAAGCAAGAAGATAAAAGTATGCAAATTATCAGGTCATATGATATAGTTGTTCAAATTTCAATGATTTTAAGATGTTAAGATATATTTTGCTTAATTTTTAAGAAGAACTTTGTGAAGGGTGGAAGAGTTTGTTAATATCAATTTATAAAAATAAGTTATAAAAATACATGGTATAGGCAATATTGTTCAATCTATAAGGGGAATTATTTAATGTATAAAAAATTAATTTGGCTGATTCTTGGAAAGTTATAAGTATTGTTATGAAAGAACACTGATGCAATATTATTGAGAAGAGAATATTTTGTTTATGTTTTTTGTTAGTGCTAGACGAACTACCCAATTATATTCAAGAAAAGCCCTATTGATGAGTCTTACTTGCTATGGTGCTGATTGATGAACATTTAGATTCTATTGAAGTACATTCAAAACTAGATATATGTGATGTACTTCCAACAATGAGAAAGCAAGTGAGGTGGTAATTAAGTGGGATTCAGTGAATGACACAAAATCAATGCACCTAGAATTCTATATATTATTGAATATGTTACTCGACAAGGATATTTGTGGAGATAACATCAACAGGATATTAATAGGATAAAGACAAGAGGAGCTTCTAGATATTTCTATGATCGTCCGTTGTCCCTTAGGATAAGTAAAACAATGTATGATACAACTACAATCAACCAACTTTACTATGTGTTAGGCGGTTCAAGAAACAATATAAGCAAAACAAATAGTGTAACAGAGCTGCAAAGCCTAAGAAGAACACATTTACTTGAAAAGAAAACAAATGTATAGTCAAGCAATAATTGAAGCAAAACATTGGCATCTTCCTTACCCTTTTCTACTAACCTACTTTTCTATGTGTAAGCTTGAATCACTGGCACATACAGATATCCCTGTTCTACTAACTCCCTGACCTAGTTGTGTATCTTCAATTGTATCATGTCATTGTTCCAGTCAAGATTGGCCTTCTCTGTGCTTCTAGTTCCATGCAACTTTGTTTTCTTTAACCACAGTACTATCTTTGACATTAGTTATCAGCCTCAACTATTAGGGTCAGCTACATGAAATCATGAATCTCTTTCTGTCAATCGTCCTTGAATTTATGCAAAACCGTATCAATAGTGCTGTTTTTATTGCTTTGGCAATTAATAACTGCATCCTCAGTGCATTGGTCTAAACTTGTTCATGGCCTTAGTAATCAATGTTTTTTTTATCATTCTATGTATATTTCTTATATTAGTTTAAGTATTGAATCCTGGTTAAGCATGTTTAGCTTGGCAATGGATGTGATGTCACGTAGGTACAAACTGTTGTATAGATGATGCAACATGTAGCTTTGATCTAGTTTTGCATACAAGGAAAATTTTTCTTCTTGGATTCCAGGTTCAATCAAGTTAACATTGACATGCCTAGCTATAATTAAGTAGGCATTTGATAAAAAATGTTGGATTCTTTACAGAAAATGTATCTAGTTTGTTCTCCTAAGGACTTGGAAAACCACCACAACCACATCACAACGACAATGTGAAGAAACCATGTGCGCCAATTATTTGGGGTACATTAATACAAATATAGAACATAAATTATTGTCTTCTTGATTTTGAACTAAAAAAAACTGAAAAAAGAGAATTTCTAGGATCATCACACCAAGTAATATAAATTCATTTTGTTTTCAAATTCACATTTGAGCAACCAAGAAAAGAGTTGAACAATGCAGGATATTTTGATGATATGTGGAATTAGCTATTTTATTTTTTCTTGTGGAAAAAAGATGTTAAAACTATTTGGATTACAGAACAAATACCTTATCAATTTTTCATCTTTTTCGTCAAAAGGTTGCCTTTTCTTTAAAAAATAGCAAAGAGCGCTCCATTACATTTTTCATCTTGAAAATATCTTTATTTAAGTGTTTTTGTAGTAACTATGATCATAGCTGCTATTGTATGAAGCTAAATTTCTTTTACATGGTTATACTACAACACATGGAGCATTGTTATATCAAAATACTCTTTACCAAGTTGTTCAAAATTTCTCAAAGTTAATTAAAATTGCTCAAACTTAATCAAAATCACTTTATACAAGTTGTAATAGCTATGACCATAGTTGCTATAACAATGTAAGTGATTTTGACCAAGTTGGAGCGGTTTTGATTAATTTTGAGTGATTTGACTGAGTTGGTAAAAAAAATTATTATAAGAGTGTTCTATGTGCAATAATTTTGAAAAAATTGAGTTGGTTTACTTTAATACATTGTAGCAATTATGACCATAGTTGCTACAATAATGCTAGAATAAGGATATTTTCAGGATGAAAATGTGATGGGATGTTATGTTGATATTTTTGAAAAAGGGGCTAACCTTTGACGAAAACTATAAGAGGTACCCTTTTGATTTATAACCTTTTAGTCTTTGCTTCTTTTTTGCTAAAATGGAGAGAGAAAATCAAAAAACAAAGGCATATCAGAAATTATAAATATAGGTAAAAAAATCTAGTTAGGTACAATCTTGTTAGGTACACAGTAATTACCAAACTGCTTTTTTTAACATTACATATGCAAAATAAATTGCAATTGCATCTTTTAGGGACATTCTCTTATGATTTCTGAATATGTGGTGCACTTATTGCAAATTCCATAGGTTAGTTAATGAGTCAACCTTTTTTTTCATTTCTAAAAGGTATAAGTGACACAATTCCTCTAGTATATGTGACAATTTGAGTGACGTTAGATTTGAATTTGCCATAATGCTGCTTTTATGATTATTTTAGATGGTCCAATAGTTGTATCGGGGACAAATAGATTTTCATGTACTAAACTACTTGCTTAAGTTGATAAAGGGGGCAAGTACTTCAGAAATCATGTTCTATTTTATCTGGGTGTTAAGCACATGCTTATTTAATGACCCATAATGGTCATCATCATTATCATTAAGCTGTCTTTTTTCACAACAATGTGCAATGCTTATAAGTACTTTGTTAGAGAAGTGCTTGTGTATGCTACATTGGGAGCATTTATCTGCATTTGTCGCCTTACTTGCCTTTTCTATTTTGTTTCAGGGAAGGTGAATCTTCTGCAGCTGCTCCTTGTAAGTCGAAGCAAATATCAAGTTGATGACTTGTTAAGTAACTTTGAGTAACCAAGCAAATTTGTGGTTTTGCAGTTCGTGATTCTTTTGGATATCATGCTATTATTTCAGAGAATCAGTCAACCATGCCGTCATCACATTCATGCCCTTTTGTAGCTTACATGCAACCGCCCCAGCCTTCTTCCTCCAATCAATCATTTGAAACCATACCTGATGGTCCTGGATATCACCAACAGTGGAGTTATTTCTCTAGACCAAGAGATATTCACACACACATGATGGCAGCAAGTAATTTACCATACCGTGGTTGGGAACATCGCCATCATCCATCCTACGTGCTGAACGCACATGTTAACCTTGCTGATCCAGCATCTCATTTCTCAAGGCTTGATGCGGATGGTTTACCTACTGCTGATTCTCTTTTCCATCCATTTGTTCTCGGTCATGGGTGAGTTGCATCGATTTTCCATTTTCCATGGTGCTGTTTCTTTATGTACATCTAGAAGTTATCCTGTTATCAGCATGATGATCATTGAGGAACCTTTCAGCAGGCATCAAATTGACATCTTGGCTACCTAATAGTGGAATGAAATTTTCCCATCATCATGCATGCCTTCAATATTCTTCAAATTTGTTTAATTTGATCACTATCTGAATTTCAATTCCTTTTCTGTTTTCTTCCAGAAGTGGCTTGAGATCTAGTCCCACCAGCTCCTCTGCCACCTCCATGGTTCCACCATTCCTTCGAAACCATATCAATCTTCACGAAGTTTTCCAACGGCAAAATTCTCAAAATGTGCACGGAACAAGTATTCCACAACCTGTGAACCCAAGGGGTCTCAATCTGGCCGACCAGTGCGTCCCTTTCCTGATATCATCCATTCCTTTAGATGCCGAGGGAATTCGAAATCGCCATCGTTTATGGGAGCGTGAGTCTGTAGCGGCACATTTGTTTTCTCCTCTTGACAGGGAGCCTAGTGCTTGGGGCTCTTTCCCACAGGCCAACAGTGCATTAGACTCCAACTCGCGGATGGCCTTCGTGCCGCTGCACAATGGCCCCGAGAGATCATCATCAGTGCAAGCAGGATACAGCCAGACAATACCTCCGGCGCGCATGTTGTCCTTGATGTGAACTGAGTTTGGCATTTCTTGAAGATGAACTATTTGGCATTCTCAACTCTCCCCTTAAATTAAGCTTTCCCGCAGACCGGGAATGCAGTAAATTTGGTTTGAACTGCTGCTGTTGAATTATAAACTTTGCTACCTATGCAAACATGTCAATTTGTTGATGGTAAGATGAATGATGTCTAGAATGGCATGCCCAAAATAATCTGGTGAAATTGTTCTAAGTTAAGTGTAAGGGGAGAGAGGGCCCCCATAAGCTTAAAACACGCACCCATTTTCATTCTGGGAAGATGTATCCAAAACTTACATGCAAGTTTTCCTGTGACATTATTTCATGGCTATCTCGTGTTGAATACCTAGAGAATTTCTTTGTCCTATGAGTGATATTTTGTTTAGATCTGGAATGTCAATTAGAAGTTATAGTTTTCCTAAAGATATGCTTCTATCGTTGCAGTGATAATTTTTTTTTTCGCACAATGCATCATTTTAATATTATCTAGGTAATGAAATGTTAACCTTTTGGTGATATTAGAAAAACTAGTTTGCTGGCCTCTGAGGATGAAGCTGCAAGTGAATCTGTACAGCTTTCATTTGTATTCCTTCTAACTTGCTCATATTTCTGAATTTGCAAATTTTGATTACTCATAACTAGTTCATGTGTTAATGTTCTTCTGTCTTTAAAGAAAATCTGAATCAGTTCCAAATTTGATTACTCACAACATTACTGATAATGTTGTCTCACATTGATCTTGTGTCATGTTTTCTTCTCTTACGAAACCGCACAAATTCTCTGTGAAGACCACCGAATAGCGAGTAAGATCTTCAAATTTTCAAATCATACTTGTAGTTCAAGTAGCTATTCAGAAGTGATAAAGATTGTGATTCCTTTGACTCCATGAATTCCTTCATTCAAGTTGTTCTCATCTACTTCTTTTAGTATCACTTGGTAATTTTTCAGAATCAGTGTTGTTGCGATACTAGAGCCCATTGAACTTCCTCCAACAACTCAAATTTTAGTTGTTTGCCGAGGAATCAAACCTATATCAGTGATTCCAGGAACCTGTAAGATGTGTTCATGAATGAAAATTAGTTTAAATCATCACAAACTAAGTCTAGATCTCCATGAATTCCTTCTTTTAGTGAAGTGTGAGAGCAGCTTTTAGTGTGAGAATTCAATTGAGTTTACCTTCTGAAGTCCATCGCGAGGGCCTGAGACAATACCCTCTTCGATCACATCGATACAATCGAAAGGGGAATGAACATGAGGGCCTAAGGTTTTTTACATTTCCGAAGGTTAACGAAATTTTTTTTCATGATTATCTTTCGATTTTAAAACTGAGTTAATTGAGATACATCATGAAATCTAATTGAAGTCCAATTAATTAATTCAATAAATTTTAATTTAAATACTTATAAATTTAAAAGAGATAATTTATTTTAAATTTTTAAAAAATAAAATTAATAAAATATATTTATTAATTTAATGAAATATTTTATTAAAATAATTATTTTAATAAGTTATTTTATTAAAATATATATAAATTTATTTTAAATTTTAAAAAATAAAATTAATAAATTTTATTTATTAATTTAATGAATTAATATATTAAAATAAAAATAAAGAATTATGTTTATTAATTTAATGAATTATTTTATTAATATATATATTTATTTATTTTAAATTTTAAAAAATTAAATTAATAAATTATATTTATTAATTTATTGAAATATTTTATTAAAATAATTATTTTATTTTATTAAAATATATAAATTTATTTTAAATTTAAATATTACAAATAAATTATTTTTATTATTTATATATTATCAATTTATTATCATTATTAATATTATTATTAATATTATTATTAATTTAATTTATTCAAAAAGCAATTAAATCAAGGATAATATAGTAAATATCAAATTGATTATATTTTATTCCCTCTAAATAAATAAGTTATAAATAATATTAGATTGTATTTTATATCTCACATAACTAAAATATATATGATAACTTCAAACACACTTACTTTGACGATCGGTGTTTGATACCATTACTTTGATGGTCGGTATTTGATAAGATATGATGGATTTATTAAACAATGAATGTTCAAATCTTACCTATGACACATTATGTTTGGGGAGTTTGAAAATTTTATGATATTGAATTGGCCGTTAAGATCCACTTGGGCTTCTCGATTTACCTTAATGGTCGATGAGAAAATTTTATGGAACCAAAATCGATCAACTCTAAAATATTAATTTAATATTATTTTCTACTTCGTATAAATATAAGTAATAATTATTATAAGTATTAATTTATTATTATTTTTATTGACTATAATTATCAATTCTTAGATGGTAGAATTAACCTAGATATAAAATCTTGTTATCTCCGCAGTCACTATACTATTATGACTTATATCATTTCCATATATAATTTAATTTAAACTAATTTTTAAAAAACAATATTACTATTAATGAACAGAAAAATAAAATAAAATAAAATAATACAAATATATTCAAGAATAATTAGAGTTAAAATATAAATGGCATGTGATATATAAAGATTGGAAAAATATTTGATAGATCAAAATTGTTTAATACGATCACAAATCAAATAATTATACTATAATACCATACAAACATTATAATTATATTAAATAAACTTTGTTATACATCACTTTTCTTGTAGTGACAAAAAACATGATCTATTTGATATTCATTACAAATTAAATCTTATAATTTTCGTAGTCAAATCTTCAAGCTTGACAATATTTTTTAAAATCAAAGTTTATTAAAAATTTCACAAACATAGCGATTCAATTGAAATCCATCACTAAATTTAACAATCAAATTGAAATCAATCACTAATTAACAATTGAATTTTATACTTCGATCATTAAATTTAACAATTAAATTTAAATCGATTGTTAAATTTAAATCGACCTATTATGTGTGACCTATTATATGTACTCCTTGGTAATTAACTGTTAATTAACGATTAAGAAAATAAAGCTTTATCTAGTTTGCAATTCATACATATTACAATTACACCAAATGAAATCTTATAATTTTAATAGTCAAATCTTCAAGCTTGACAATATCTCTCAAACTCCCTACTTTATTAAAAATGATGACAGATTTACCGACAGAATTTCATATTTCAATTGCTAAATTTAATGATTAAATTAAAATTAATTATTAAATTAATGATCAAATTTTATACTTCTTTTCTGCAAAAGGTCCGCCACCTTAGCGGTCCCACACGGTCGCATTTATGAGGAGGTAAATCGTACACCAACTCAGCTATGCCCCGGGATAAATTTTATACTTCAATCTTTAAATTTAGCAAAATCGATTGCTATTATATGCCATCGTTATTAATTAATGATTAAAGAAATAAAAGACCAATGATGCACAATGCGACTATAAAGAATGCACATCTGTCCCCGGGACAATGGTGCCGCGGTAGGACATCCAGGTTGTCACCCAGACATCTACAATTCGATCTCCAATTATGACGTATTTATAAGAATTTTCTTTTAAATGAAGAGCGCAATCAAAGGATGCTAGCTATTTCGTAGGAATTACCTTAGTGGCAGTTGAAAAACTTCCATGGGACCGTAATTAATTCTAAATCCTGGCCGCCTCGTCTGCCGGCTCCTTCCTTCCGTTAATTATAAAGATAACATTTTTTAGAGATGGAGTACCTTCCACTCTTTTCTCTCCCTTTTCGTCCGCCCTCCTCTTCCTCCGCCATAATCCCAGGCCGCCCGCCGATCTCGATGGACCTCACCTCCTCGGCGACTCTCGGTCAGTACTTTTCTTCCTTCCTCAGTTCGTAACATTTTAGCGGGATTTGTCGATCATCTGGTCGATGAGGAGGGCGCTTCTTGAATAAGGATTTACAATAGATCCCGTGGCGCTATGGGACATGTGGATGTCGTTTGTTTTCCAATTTTGCTACATTTGTAATGAATCGAGCATGGTACAATGCTAAGATGGCTGCAATGTTTCTGTTATCATGTTGGTGTGAAGAACATGATAGCTGTGCATCTTAAAATGAGTGTTCGCCCAAATGGTGTCTCACGTACTGTTTAGAGTCTAGCCGTGTGGTATTGGACTATTCATATTTATTTGAACTAGTTTGTCTTGTTATTTTGAGTCAATAGGGATATTTTTAGTGTTAAAAACTTTCATTACTGGGAACCTGATTTGATTTTATCTTTGGAGTTTCTGTTTTTTTTCTTAGTTGACGAAAAAAGATTTCTTGCAGTAGAAACTTGGCTGGCCCTAGAATTGTGCTATATGGTCATTGTTTTCTAACTGTTCTGCCATCATGCAAAACTATTGCTCACGTATTGGTTAAATTATAGCCATACTTCTAAAGCAGTGGGTTTTTTTTTGTTGTTTTGTGTTAATAGCAACGGTTTCAGTGTTGAAAACTTGGTTCAGTGGGAATATGATTCAACTATATCATCCGGATTTTGTTTCTGAATTTTTCATTAGTCATAGAAAACGGTAGTTCTTGCAGTAGTAACTTAAATGGACTGAGAGTTGTGTGCTATGATCATTGTTTTCTAAATATTGTTCTATCTCACTTTTGAAGGAAACAGATCTTACTTTTGTTGAGAGCTGGGAAACTGTTGAAGAACCAATCTTTCCAAGTAAACCAGTTGGTGTTTCCCGAATAAATTTTAATAATTAGATTCCATCACAACAAATCAGGATCTGGTCAATTATTAGAGCTTCTTAACACTTGATACTTTGTACACTCAATTGGGGGGGGGGGGGTTCTATTCATAACTCATAGGAGCATGAAATATATGTATAAATAGAACAATATATGTAATTAGCTAAAAATTTTTTTGACGGTCTGGTTTTCTTTCATGGTCACAGAGGTCTAAGTGGGTTCTTGAAATGATATATGTTTCATAAAATTCTTGTTTAACCTTTTATATGTATCTGTTGGTCACAAAGGAAAAGTCTCTTACCACCAATGATTTTGTTTCCTAGAGGAAACTATGTGACCAGCAGGCTTTAATCTTTTTTTGTTTCTAACCATCCTAAACTCAGTTCTTTATATAACCATCAAACATGTTAATTTGCAATTTATTTATCCTGGTTTATAGATAAAATAAATTCACTAGCTGTTGAATTTAACATGACTTAATATTCAATATACGTTTACGTTTTCAGGCTACTGAACTATGCTTCTAATTAATGGTTTCAGGACTAGCAATCAATGCTGGATTAAAAAAGACATCTCTTGGCGCTATTGGCAAGAATGATTTGTTAATTGTGGGCCCTGGTGTTCTTGGTCATATTGTGGCTGAAAAGTGGCGACAAGTAGGTTGAATTAATTGAAGAAATTATTTGAATTCTCATCACTTATGGTTGCCATTATTCAATATAAACATCTCCAATATTTCCTAATAAATAATTTTTCTTCCAAAATATTTCAATTCTCACAGAGGGCAATAGCCTCTAGATTTGAATATACAAGCTAGACTTAACAAGGGTTTGCAAATTTTGATCTCTATAAAAAGATGATGAACTAGCTTAATGGTCATTAGTTCATTAGTCTCTCATGTCTTTGCTAATTTTCATTCTGCTACAGACCTTTCCGTATTTGGAGGTGAATGATATAACAATTTAGCCTGATTACAAAGCGAACTGATTTGTTTTTTTGTAACAGATGTAAGCAGTGATCTTTACTGACTGTACTGACTGTCATACTAGCATAGTTTTGCTACTGATAGAAATAGTTCCGGCAATTTATATCACAATCGCCATAAGTTTACTATTAAAGTTTGCCTTCATGTCATTTAACTTAATTGAACAGAAGGGCAATCTGGTGAGTCACCAACAAGTCAGAATCTAAGTTTTCTAAAGGTGAAGGATCAATTGAAATCAATGCAATTCTGTCACAACTCTTCATCTGAGAATGAATGCTATTGTTCTTATAAGATATCCACAATAATCTACTGATTTTTTTTCTTGCATATCCAACAACACTGGTTAAGATATGTTGGATATATAATTTTTGTACATCAGTGTTTCTTTCTCTGTTTCTAGATTCCATTTTTCATTTTAATAGACTCAAGTACTATGATAGTGTCCTATAGATGCCAACTTTCAGAATGTCCAACTACTTTGTAAAGCTGTTTCTCATTGATGATTAGGGACACCCAGATTGCCAGATTTTGGGACAGACGATGACCACTGACCATCATGATGAATTGATCAAAAGTGGTATAATTCCCTCATTGAAAGGATCAAAGCCTTACTGCAAGTTCCCTTATGTTATATTCTGTGCTCCTCCATATCCAACCACTGATTACCCTGGTGATGTCAGGTGCAGAAAGACTTCTAGTATTTAAGATTAAAAAAAAATTATTCAGAAGGTTTTTCAATGGATAAGCAAGACATAAATTTATATGATTAAAATAAGTTTCTTTATGTTTTGGTCAAAAGCATCTTTTCATTTCTCACGACTCTCGTATTCTAGAAGATACAAATCTGTATCTTCTACTTTGTGTGATGCAAAACGAGGAATGCATTTTGATAATTATCATTGTGACTTTTTCCTTTCTTTCTTTTTTGAACTTTTGTCATTCATGTAATGTTGTGAGTTAATAGGAACAATGATAACACTACTGATTCTCTATTGGTTTGTTTAGCATAAATCTAGAAGTTCTTTTCAAGATTTGCTTCAACACAGATTTGATACCAATGCATATGACAAATACTTTTGTCATTATTAACTTAAATCATCAAGTGCAGTGTTATCCTTAAGTTACCTTGGGCTTATTGTGCTTGGACTTGAGTACAAGTCTCTAACATGGATGTGAATCCAAGTGTTCAACACAGTTGTTTTGGATGCGCCTATCAGTTGTCTATTCAAAGTGTCAGACACGGGCATGAATGGCCAGTGTATTAGGGTGATTGCTTTAAAATAATGAATGACCAGAATTCGCACACCAAGAAATCCATATTAGTAGACAGTGGAGTTCCTTATTCCATAATACCACTAGAAACTCCTGTGGGCATATAAAGCTAAGAGGCTAGCTGAATTAAGCATCCTGGTCCAGGATGGGAGGAGAAATGTTCTATTAATGGCTGAGACGATAGATTAGTACTAAATTTTGCTATGACTTTGTATGATGATCTTGTCGTGCATGCGGTGGGATAAAATCATAACCATCTGTTTACACAAAAGCATCTCAGACACACTGTTTGTATCTCCTGAGATGTCAGTTTTGGCATTTGATTACTTATAAGCATACTAGACCATCTACAATGTAATCCTAATTCATAAATGCTTATGGACATGTTAGCATTTATCAGGGTTACAAGTTTCTATAGAAGTGAAGATTCTCAAACAATTGACTGTTTTGCACGTGTTTTGCCATACTGAAATATATTATGCAATCAAGATTGGACTTCTTTCATGGGATGTTCTCATGCTTCCTAGTTTGGTACAGGGATAATCTTCAAGATCTGTGATTCATTAGTATGTGGCTTCGTGGATGATTTTATTCATATTGTTCAACAATCTATATGATTTTATTCATATCTTTTCCTCTAGACTGGAAAAGGATATAAAAATGCATAACATGCATGACTGATGAGCAATGATGACACACAGATTAGCATCGTCAAACTGGAGCGGTGAAGGTTCTTTCCTGTTTACATCAAGTACAGCTGTATATGATTGCAGTGATAATGGTTTCTGCAATGAGGTATTTCATCCAAAATAATGATGATTGTCTTTGTATCTGGTTACATAATTAATTCACGTCAAAACATTCCATTTGACATTTTTTTGGGAAATAAATGGTTCACTCGTTGAACCAGAAACACCTTCCCAAGAATAAGCAAATATCAATAAGTTGAATATGTTTAAATACTTTGTGCTCCACAATCAGTTTGAACCAACACTATGTTTTTTATTCTTTGTTGATGTTGTATTGCTGCTGTGAGTGCTTATTCAATGTTTATATGTTGTCCTTTTCTGTAGGACTCTCCGCTGGTGCCTGTTGGGAAAAGCCCACGTACTGATGTCCTTCTGAGAGCAGAAAAAGAAACTCTGGATGCTGGGGGCTGTGTGGTGAGGCTAGCAGGGCTATATATATCCTTCCTGCAATTTTCCATGATCTCAGAGCAAACTTTAACTAAGTTGGAAATTAAGAATTATTGCAAGATTAAACCAACTTCACTGATATAATTTTCATTAGTTGCAATAGTTGACATCCTGTGATTGTTCTGTTCTTAACTATTTATACAAAGAAGATAAAGGTGCTCATGCTTACTGGTTGGAGAAAGGAACTGTTGATGCTCGCCCAGATCACATACTAAACCTTATTCATTATGAGGTCCTACTTCTTTTCCTTTCTTGTCTGTTTTTGTTTTTTTCTTGCTTCTTTGGTGTCTTGCTCACGCATGTCCTAGTCACCAGCAACTAAATCATTACGGCTGAAGCAGTTTGTTCTTTTTCATTTTTCCCCCTTTGATTGTGCCACTTCAAAATAGAAACTGATCAAGTTGCAAGTGTGTAAACTCTTCCTGGTGGGTGTGATTTACTAGGATAGTGTTCCTAAATTGCAAATTGCAAGGTCTCCATTATTTTTTCTGCCTCTACATGTAGATCATTATATTCTTCTAACTTTTCGAAAGTCTAGATCATCTTATTCTGTGAATGATAATCTTATTTACAATCCATAAGTTGGCCAATTGTTGAGGCTTTTATTCTTCATTGACTTGAAATGTTATTTGATGTTGGCAGGACGCAGCTTCCCTTTCAGTTGCTATCATGAAAAAAAAGCTTCGCAGCCAAGTTTTTCTTGGATGCGACAACCATCCTTTATCCAGGTCTAGTTATAGTGATATTTATCTTTCAAGTCATTTCAGTACAATTGTTTATTTTTGTGGCTCAGTTTGTGCATTTGAATTGTTTTTCATAATTTTTTTTTTTGCACAATCTAATATCTTCAGTGCCATTTGCACAGGCAAGAAATCATGGATTACGTGAACCAAAGTGGAAGATTTAGCAAGAAATTCCAGGGTTTTACAGGTAAGTTTCTACATTTCTTAGATCATTCACTTCTCAGGTACAGATTTCTAGTTATGCATTCAACTCGTCCTTCATTGATTTTAAATTTACCAGCAAGTGATGGTCCCCTTGGGAAGAGGATGAACAACTCAAAAACACGCGCCGCTCTTGGATGGGAACCCAAATTCACAAGCTTTCCTGAATTCCTAGGACTAACAGAATGAGCTAACCTATTTTACACCTAATTTTACCCTGTTCTTCAGTAATATTCAAATCAAGGAGACTATCACAGTAAATAAGTCATAATAACAAGTGAGAAAGCAATTCACTATACCTTTTGTTTGTTCCATTGCAATTGACAGATTGTGCAACTCGAATCAACAATATATTTCACATCGTGATATTCATTTTTTGTTACAACATTCCTAGTTCTAACTCTTCATAACCTAAACAAAGTAATACTGATTTATTTTTGTCTATTTCATTCTTTTTGAATAGTTCTCTATTTCACTATCAAATGCACTAATGTTTGTGTCCAGGACTGGCTAAATCTTATGATTGCTTTTCACCTAAGAAAACAGATTATGCATTCTAATCAAAGTGTCAAAGAGAGAGAATATTGTAGAAGCAACAACAAATCCTAGAAATGTTTTAAGTGACCAAGGGATCAGGATCATATGAAATCTTTTGACACAATACGTTACAGTCAAAAACAGGTAAGCAACAACAAATCCTAGAAATGTTTCAAGTGACCAAGGGATCAGGATCATATGAAATCTTTTGGCACAATACATTACAGTAAAAAACAGTGAAGCAACATTTTGATCTAGAAACTTAGAAACATAAGCCTAATGTTAGAACTCTCAAGTAGTCCTAATGTGTTCCACTCTGTATTTCACACCCGTCTAACAAGGCTGGTCCTCTTAAACACCCTTTCACTCTGCACGCTCCTTCTCGTATCCTGTTTGCTCTCTTCTTTGCTGGAGGATTGCTTGTTACACCACTTTTGATTCAGAAAATTCAAAGTACTATGTCTGCTTTTTAGAACTTTCAAGTAGTCCTTCTAAGATGTGCTCAATTCTGTATTTCATAACCGGCTGACCGAACCGGGTCTTCTTAAACATCTTTTCCTTCTGTGCCTTCCTTTTGGCTTCATTCTTCGCTCTCTCTTCATTCTTTGCTTGAATGATTGCCTCTCTTTCAATCCTGGCTTTCTCATCTTCAGCATGCTTCTTATCATATTCTTCTTTTAAGCTTCTGAAAATCTTCTTCTTTGTTTTACTTTGCATCTGTGGATTTTCAGTTTGATCTTCCTGCAAAGCCATTAAAAAGCTCAGAGTTAGGATTTATAAATTGCCAAAACATATACCCTCATGGTCACTTTAGGGATGATAGCAGATACCAGAAAACAAAATCAAGTATTTGAGGGTGTACACGAACAATTCCAGTCAATTCCAAATATCCAGTTATGCATAATAATTGGAGCCAAATTGGATTTGGATTCACTTAAAAGTGTGGGTACCCAAAAATGGTGATACCTGACCGCCCTATAATACCTACTCACTTAATACAGATAATCCAACAATGATTATTAGGTGTTTAGACGTTAGAGAGAATGTTTTCAACACTTGGAGAACACCTTCTATCTATATAGGTAACAATGATTATATTTTTTTTCTCTAATGGCATAAGAAATCAAAGGCCTGTACAAACGTATCTTAACATATAAAAGTCTTTTACAGGAGTACTCAAAGGATTATCATTACCCAAGTCATTGTAGCAAGTAACTACCATGTTTCATCAGTGAAAATGATATATCAATTATGCAAAAACTCAAGTCTAAAGGAATAAATAACCACAACATACCTTATCATCTAAAGTTGTTGGCAGATGTTGACTGGAAATGTTCTGTTGCTTAACTGCTTTCTTGTACTTATTCACAAGTTTGGCATTCTTGTAGAATTCCCTTTGTTTTTCTATAATCATAAAAATAAATGGCTTTGCATGTTAATACTCGTCCAAAGCATAAAAAAAATCTCGTCCAACTAGAAACAATCATAAAAAATAACCTACTGCAATTACAAAAGAAGAATAAATGATGTAAAAAAATCAAGATCACACCAAACAACTCCCAGGGTTGCGAGAATATAGTTTATCAATGCCTCTCAAGATATGAAATTTACAGATGAAAGCAAACAAAAAATCTTTTAAAAAAATGATGGGAGAGGAAGCTGTAGCAGGTTTTCACAAGCAATGAGAGAGTGGAAGGGCTCATGAGCCGATGAGGGAGGGAGGTGCAGTGGGCTCGGACAGCCGACAGAAGGTGGAGGACGGCGAAAGCAGGCGGGTTGGCTAGCGAGGAAGGGAAGGCTGTTACCTTGGGGATCACAAGGTAATTTTCCATTTTCCCAGGCCTTCCCTTCTCTCATGCAAGGAGATAAATACCAAAACTCCCACCCTTTTTAGCCTTCCCCTTCGCTTACCTTCCACATAGTAGACAACCTTAACTGTGTTTATGGGTAACTAACTATACTAGCAAAGGAATTTGATAGTTCTTCCGCTGCAGAATATTAGATTGGAAAATTCACATTATTTTTTTATGACAAAAAGTACTATTTGAGAGATCCGTAAGTTCTGTTCACGCTTAGTTTGGCGGAATTCTCATGATAAGAGATATCAATCGGGGCGAGAAATCCTATCAAAACAACCGCAACTGCCCCAAACCAACAAAACCACAGATCGAATTCCTAAACGGAGCAATTTTTGCTACCGCATGAAGGCGATCGACTTCTCAATTCTAGAACTGAACAAATCCTCAAGGGAGCAGCTCGATCTGTTCGAGGTAAAAGAAAAGGGGGGCGGAGGCAAGGGGAAGAAGGAACTCACTGATGAGGCCAGGGTTGTAGCCGGAGGACCTGGATTTGGCGTTGCCGAAGGCTTCGAGCGAGAGGCCTTTCCCTCCCAGCCGCTGCTCGTTGCTCTTCCTCAGGCGATCCTTACCGTGGGCCACGCTCGCCGCCTTCTGCCGCCAGCCGTAGCCGCCGTCTCGGTTCGCTTGTTTGTGCATCTTCCCTTCGGCTTCTGGAACTCGATCGCGCCGTGTTTCTACTAGGGTTGGAAATATATAGGGGAAGGGACAGATTGGTTCGAACCGGAAATTGAACCGGCACGGTTATCTCCAATCAGTTAAACGGGCTGGCCCACAAATGGCCCGGCTTATGCCGTACCTTGTTTCTCTTTATTCACGTTTCCCGTTCAGTAAACACCGCCCACTGCCTCACCTGGAAGCTATTTATAGACCTTGAAGTGAGAAACATTCGGCAAGCAAGCGAAGTGGGACTAAAAACTGAACTCCATCGCCATGGCAGCTCTGCCCGCGTTCTACCATGACTCCCCCTCTCGACCGTCATACTCCTCTCGCTTCTTCCCGAATGCTCCTTCTCTTCCTCTACCCTAGCGAGTTCTTCCGTCTCGCATCGACCGTCGTCACACTGGTCTGGTGCAGAAAATTGTGCTTCTGATCTATTCTTAGATCGGAGGCGTCCGAGGCCCGAGAAGATTTGGAGAGCTTGAAATGGAAAGACTATGCGAGGTTGGGGGCGAGGCGAGATAGACGCGACAGAGCTCCTGAATAAGCTCTCGGCGGTTATGGCGAAGGTGGAGATCGGCAAGGAAGACGGAGAAAGGAGGGATCTTGTTGCGGATAGCAAAGAGTCTACGGCGAGGTGGAGAGGAAAATTGGCACTCGGTAGGTTGAAGAAGACCACATCGCCGGTAAAGGTTGTTTGGTGAATAATAGAAAACAGAGGGTGTTTTTGGTGAACTTCCATCAAATCGTATAAAACGGAAAGGGGGCTTAGGGTTTTGGTGATTCGTCCGCGTTTGATTTCGGTCCGCTTTCCTGTCTTCCAGTCGCGAGGCTTCACCGAGAATCCACGCTTCATGGCCACGACGAGAGCTCGGGCGGCAGCGCGATGCTCCCGTGGGATTCGCAGCAGCGACGGGCTCTTCAAACCCATGCGCTCCGATGAGGAGACGTCGTCGTCGGTGGCTTGCACGACGACTCTGCCTGTGGCTCCACCTCGGTGGCATTCGGCATGGGCTGGGAATCGTGTAATTCTCCGGAAAAGTGGGAACTTTCTCCAGGATTCGAGGTTAGCTATCTCTCGCAACCGAAGATTCTCAACTGGAAACGATCAAGTCGGGGTTGGTGAGGAACAAAAGGGAGTTTCTGTTGATCAAGTTTGCCGCATTCTGAATGGAGGTCCTTGGGGACCCGATACAGAGAGAGCCCTTTCTGAGATCCACGGAAAGCCCAATGCAGAATTCATCTATGGCGTGCTAAAGCAGCAGAAGGATTTGAACGTGGGATTAAATTATTTTCGGTGGGTGGAAAACATTACCGGTGAGCCACATGCTTCGGAAGCATATAACTCCCTTATCATGATCATGGCTACCAGTAGGAGATTTGATTGTTTGGAAAAGATTTTGGAGGAAATGAGTGTTCTTGGGCATGGTTTATGGAACCTTGTCTGCATTGAGTTGGTCACCAGCTTTATCAAATCCAGGAAATTGAAAGAAGCTGTTGCTGTGATGCATTTGTTGCGGAAGTTTAAATTCCGTCCTGCTTTTTCAGCTTATACAACACTGATAGGTGCGCTTGCAGATTCTGGTGAACCTGAGTTGGCTCTTACCATGTTCCAGCAGATGCAGGAGATTGGGTATGAGGTTAACATTCAACTGTTTACGACATTGATTCGTGTGTTTGCCAAAGGAGGGAAGCTCGATGCAGCTCTCTCCTTGCTGGATGAGACAAAGAGCAATTCACTTGAAGCAGATCTCGTGCTCTATAATGTCTGCATTGACTGCTTTGGCAAAGTAGGAAAAGTTGACATGGCATGGAAGTTTTTTCATGAGCTCAAAACACAGGGCTTGAAACCGGATGACGTGTCCTATACTAGCATGATTAGGGTTCTATTGAAAGCAGGTAGGCTTAGTGAAGCTGTGGAACTATTTGAGGAAATGGAGCAAGAAAGAAAAATTCCATGTGCTTATGCTTACAATACAATGATCATGGGCTACGGTTCTGCTGGAATGTTTGATGATGCTTTCAAGTTGCTGGACCGGCTAAGAGAGAAAGGATGCATTCCAAGTGTCGTTGCTTATAATTCAATTCTCACATGCCTAGGTAAAAAAGGGAAATTTGATGAGGCTCTGAATGTTTTTGAAGAGATGAAGAAAGATGCAAAACCCAACGTCTCAACTTACAACATAATGATTGATATGCTTTGCTCGCTCGGGAAAGTTGAAGCGGCGTATAAAATCAGAGATAATATGGAGACTACTGGTTTGTTTCCTAATGTGCTGACTGTGAATATAATGATTGACAGATTGTGCAAATCAGGGAAGCTTGATGAGGCCTGCAAGATATTTGAAGGAATTAGTCTGAAGGGCTGCACCCCTGATGCTGTGACATATGGTTCGCTTATTGATGGTTTAGGCAAGATGGGTAAAGTTGATGAAGCTTTTAGGTTGTTTGAGAGGATGTTGGATGCGGGACACACACCTGATTGTGTTGTCTACACATCTCTGATCAGAAACTTCTTCAGGCATGGCAGAAAAGAGGATGGGCATAAGATCTACAAGGAGATGAGTAGCCGAAGGTGTCCCCCTGATTTGACTCTTCTAAATACTTACATGGATTGCACTTTCAAGGCAGGCGAAGTTGAAAAGGGCCGTGCCATATTTGAGCACATCAGAGATTGTGGATTATCCCCTGATACTTGTAGCTATTCTGTATTGATTCATGGTCTCACGAAAGCTGGTCATGCACGTGAAACATACAAGTTGTTTTACGCCATGAAAGATCAAGGTTGTGTGCTAGATAGACGTGCATATAATGTTGTCATTGATGGTTTCTGTAAGGCAGGTAAAGTAGATAAAGCTTACCAGCTTCTGGAAGAGATGAAAACCCAGGGCCTTCCTCCCACTGTGGTTACATATGGGACGGTGATAGATGGTCTTGCAAAGATCGATAGGCTTGATGAGGCTTATATGCTATTTGAAGAAGCAAAATCGCTTGGCATAGTGTTGAATGTTGTTGTTTACAGTAGTTTAATAGATGGATTCGGTAAACTAGGGAGGATCGATGAAGCTTATCTGATTATGGAAGAGATGATGCAGAAAGGTCTAACTCCTAACGTGTACACATGGAATTGTCTAATGGATGCTCTAGTGAAGGCACAGGAGATAAACGAAGCTCTTGTTTGTTTTCAGTCGATGAAAGAAATGAAGTGCACTCCCAACACCTATACTTACACCATTCTTATAAACGGTCTTTGTCGAGTGCAGAAGTACAACAAGGCTTTTGTATTCTGGCAAGAAATGCAGAAAAATGGTCTGGTTCCTAATGTGGTCACCTACACAACCATGATATCAGGATTGTCAAAATTAGGGAACATATCAGAGGCTAGTAAACTCTTTGAGAAGTTCAAGGCTAACGGCGGCATTCCTGACTCAGTTAGCTTCAATGCTCTCATAGAAGGGATGAGCAATGCCAATAGACCGATGGATGCTTACAAGGTTTTTGAGGAAACTCGGCTAAGGGGATGTAAAATTAATGCCAAGACTTGTATGGCTCTTCTAGATGCATTGAACAAGGCTGAATGTCTTGAGCAGGCTGCCATTGTTGGTGCTGTCTTGAAGGAGATGGCGAAATCCCAGCATGCTGCTAGATCATTGTAGAGTGCACATTGATGCGGTAAAAACAAAGTTATCCTTGTCCCAATAAAAGAATTCCCTCTCAAAAGATACATTTGTCTTGTTGTACAAGTTGATGTTCCTGAGAAAACATTACTTAAGCTCCAACATAACAAAGATAGGTTGAGAATTACATATCGGCGATGTTGCTATCGATTTTGGTACATCAGTTAGAGAATTCTTACCATTTGTTCCTGCTAGCTGATTATTTATCAGGACATCAAGGTTTAGCTGACTGAAAACTTGAACCACATCTGAAGGTTTCTCGACTCTCATCATTTTTTCACCATGAAGGTTTATGAAGGATGCACCATTGAGGTACTAGAAAGATAAGCTCTCATGCTTGAATTAATTATGTTACTAGTTTAGTAGAATGCTTTAATGGAGTTAAAAGAGTATAGCAGCATGTATTTCCCAACTAACAATTTTGTTTCTCCCCTGAAACTTCGGTTCCTGTTCTGAAATGTCTCCTGGGGAACTTTGGTTTCTGTTGCCGAAATATGTCTGTCATCAGCAAGAAATAGTCGTGGAGCACATCGACATTAAGAATAACTACAAATCTTCATGTTATGGCACAATTCTCCCGAACGAAACATCCTGATAAAAGCTCTGGTAAAGCTTCTGAGAAGTCAAGCAGTGTTGAGGAATCAGGTTGCCTCATATGAAACCATACTCGTATCACACAGGTTGCTTCATATGATTCTTTAGCTTGACTTAAGTTTGATGTGGTCTGTAACTTTGAACAGAGGTTCGCAGTTTCTTAGAGCATTTTGTGTGTGGTCTAGTCTCTTCAAGTTTCTGTTGTTCAGCAATGCAAAGATCAAGTGCAAATGCAAGAGACTTAAATCCGCCGAAAAGAATCAGGGATGAAGATGTTCATACTTGAGGAAATAGTTGTTGTCGATGCAATCTCCATCCACTTACACTTCTCTTGCATTTAGTGTTCTGAAAGGCAAATATAGACATCCCGATGTGCAAATAATTGTGCGAAAATTGTATTCAAGTTTCGATCAGAAATAAAAAAAAAAAACATCTATTAACAGTTTAATACAGAGTTAAGTCATCTGAACAACCACAGATGCAATTTTTTATTTCTTTTCCACGTTAACCAGGAGAAGTCCTCGCGTAAACTCTTCAAAATTTGTAGACACCAATTGTGTTTGCTATCCGATTAATTTTGAAAGTCTATGGAAATGAAAATTTTAGATGGATTTTAAATTCTTTAGGTGTAATGTGTAATATGGTTTTCTATACTTCAAACTATTTAAAGATCCGAATTTGACCATTTTATCAGAAGATACAAAATAAATTATTTTTTTGATTAATACATCTTGTAATAATGACTTGGAAAATTGTTCAAGAAATAAAAGATTAATAATGAATTGGAAAATTGTTCACGAAATAAAAGATTAAATAAAACAAAAACGATCACGGTGGGACTCGAACCCACAATCTCCCGCTCCGGAGGCGAGCGCCTTATCCATTAGGCCACGCGACCATTGCTTTACTTATTTCCACTTAGAATATCTACCATATGTTAAACTGGAGTAGGTTTTCCACCTTGAATTCAAATTCAATGAAACCAGAAGGTTGTAAAACACACCAGATCACCTGGTTACAGTGTAACATCACTACAGCAATTCAAGAGTCCTCCCCACCCCTCAGCTACCGCAGTCGAAGAACACCAAGTTAAGCAACTTAAAAATTTAATAGCACTCTTTCTGAGTCACCTGCGAGTAGTCTTTACCAGCATGCTAAGTTGGCACCTTGTGGAAAAATGGTTTGATTCAAAGATTTACCAACATTCTTTTAATTATCTTTATTTGCAGGCAACTAGCAGCTCATCGGCTTCACAAAGCACTTTGACAACCACTTTCCAGTGATCAAGTATCCTTCTGATCCTTTTTCTTGGTATGATTTATGTTTTACAGCCAAAATTTCTTCCTCAATTTGTTATTATAATTTGACTATTATCAATGGTTGATCCATTCTTGTCCTATAAGATCATATGTTTTTTTTTGTGCCAATTTTGGTGTTCTTCTTTGTTGGTAAATCTAAGGGACACCCATTTAGATGGAATCAACTGAAACATGCTCAGGTAATCAGAACCTCTAATGCTTCTTTCTGAAGATGTATGTTAGGAAAGTAAAATCTTTGGCTAGAAGATGTTGTGGAGTATGGAAGCCTTTGCAATATCGGAAGTGTTACAAAGTTTAGGACATGGATTCAACATAGTACATCTAAAATTTTTAGAGAATGCCACAAAGAAAGAACAATAATAATTCTACAAGGTTCATTGTAATCCACTTTGTACTAGAAACCTACCTTAGTTTTCTCTAAACTCTTCTCGTAATAAAAAGAAAGTGAAAGTCTTCACCAATACATTAATTCTCAAACCCAATAAAATCCATATACATTGACACAAAAAAGACAGATGAACTCATATTCATTTAGAATTCTGCTTATGGAAGAAGATTCCTAGAGATGTTGAGATTTGAATAACAAATAATTTTCTTAAATCCTAATTAATACCTAGTTAGGATCAAAGTCCTCTTTTGATAACATTCCAAGCAAGTTATCATGTCTAAACTAAACAGTGATGTAGTGTCCTTGAGCTTTCTTTATTTGAATAATTGTTCTGAAGTCTAGAATTCCACTCACAGGCCCTGAAAACAAGTTGCAGTTAAACTGCAAAACCATCAGCTTAAAATATTTTAAACAAATGATTTTTATTTTTATTTTTTATTTTTTTTTTTATTTTTTTTGGATTTGTTTTGGGCTCTTACTCTGTTCCCAGTTGATGACCTCTTTGATTGTGTGTGTGTATGTATTGCAAAAGCTTCTCTGAAGAGAGTAGTAGGCATGCTGCTTGGAGAATGATTTTTTTTTAACTTAAAAACGAAATTTAACTATTTTATTTCAAACACAAATGTTTTTAGTCTTGAAAAAACCAGCTATAATTCCTGTAACTTTATTTTATTGGATTTTATTAAGTAAACAAAAACAGTTAGTAGATAAGTTGTCAGCTCTATCCACCTGTCTTAATCCTTAAGAGTTGTCATTGACAGTTACCTAAATCATTTTTCCTTGTTTTTTTCCCCTTTTTTGTATTTTCTTGTGTCATTGATATATTGCCACAATGTTTTTCTTCAAAAGTGGAGCTCATTTTTTTATAATTTAGATATTCAATTCATACAATTAATTCTAAAGTGATTCATAATTCAAATTCGAAATCATGGATATTTAAGTAAACAATTGAGTACTTTACCATTCATTGTTTAAATACTCATTTTGATTCTAAAAACTGTTTCATTTTGATTAAAAAATTTCAATTTGTATAAAACTAGTCTAGCTTGTTCAAATTAGTTAAATAATATTGAAGTAATTTTAATCAAAATTACTACAATTTGAATAGTTTTAATTAAAACTGCTATAATAATAAAGTAGTTAGTTGATCAAAATTATTAAACTGCAATAATTGAAGCAATTTTGGTCAACATTGTAGCTACAACTAATTAGGATATGGGGTATCCTTTTTATGATAATGAAAATAAAAGACGTTCTTTTGATTTTGATTTTGATTTTTTTATCAATGTAAAATGGGTATAAGTAAATAGTTAATTAATTAAATTGGTTTGGATTAAATAAAAAATTTAAATGCTATTTATGATGTAATACTTTTCATCATAAAGAATAGAAACATGAATTCAGAATTGGCTTGAATCGTGTGTCCAAAGGAGTATTAAATGAAGTCTCAATTCATTCATTTGAAAATTGAAGGAGGCATCTTGAATTTTATTTGTCAAAAATGATGAAGAATTTGACTAAAACTTAGGACATTTGATCGTCTTGAACGTTAATCAAGAGTTGGAATGTTTAATTAATTATAAAAAGTAGTTAGATGACCAATGATTGATAAAATTAAGATTAATCAATTGTAATGGAATGAAGAATTATGTAATGTATGAGGTGTCTAACCTTCGTCATGCAAAGTCACTGTGTCAGAACAAAGTCCCTCGTGATTTATCTTTTTATAAAGCATTTGAATAACCAACATTGTCATTTATGATCATTAGAGTCTATCGTGAATAGGGAGTTGAGGTGATCGAGCAAGAATTCAAGGAGGAAAAGAGGGGAAGTGATTAAAAGAAACACCTAATTAATTAATTAATTAGTTTAATTAATTCCATGACCTTGTCTTGGTCCAAGATATATTAGTTGTCATTAAAATATCAAAGACATTGCATGTGTTATTTTCCTCTTATTTTAACCCCCATTTTGTTTGTGCATATATGGCTCTATCATAGTTTCTATATAAAGTCGACACAATATTAATATATAATTAATATTAATTAATATTTTATACCACAAACTTCTAAAATGATTGAGAAAGCTATTGTTGCACCTCGTGATGGATATAATTGATGGTTGCGATTATAAAATATATATATTTTTTTATTACAAACTAAAATTATTTATTAAGACATGCTCACACACAAAAAAAGCGTTAATAGAGAAGTATATAAATAGGGGTGTAATCGAACCGAGCCAAGCCGAACAGTAAGAGGCTCGAGCTCGAGCTCGGTTCGTTTTTCCGAAGCTCGAGTTCGGCTCGAGTTCGATTCGAGCTTTAATTCTTAAGCTCGAGTTCGGCTCGTAATGAAATTAAATAGTTCGCGAACGGCTCGAGCTCGGCTCGAAAAAGGCTCGTTTTAAAGTTAAACGAATTCAGTTCGAGCTTGGTTCGAAAATAGCTCGTTTAAAAGTTAAACGAGCTTAGTTCGAGCTTGGCTCGTTATGTATATATATATATTTATAATTCATATATATATATATATATATATATATATATATATATATATATATATATATATTCGTGAATCTCTTAACAAACACGTTCGTGAGCTTTTAAACGAACATGTTCGCGAACACGTTCGTGAGCCTTTAAACGAACATGTTCGCGAGCTCACGAACCAAATACTGTTAAGCTCGAGCTCGGCTCGATAATATTTTCGAGCTCGAAATCAGGCTCGAGCTCGGCTCGTTAACTTAATCGAACGAACTCAAACGAACTTTTTTTCGAGCCGAGACTCGAATAGCTCGTGAGCAGCTTGGCTCGTTTACACCCCTATATATAAACAAGTGGATGGTTTATTATAATTAGTTTGAGTCTAAATATTTCGAATTAATGCAACTTAACAAAATTATAATTGGAGCAAAATAATTTTCTCATTTGAACAAAACTTTAATTGGCTTACTCTAGCTATAAAAATCTGATTAATTAGGGACGAATATTAATGATGAATAATTAGAATAGTTAGACGACTCAATTATGTATTGTCCTACTCCTCATTAATCATTAATTATTAATTACAAAAGCCAAGGATATGTAAAGAAAAGGATTCTATAAAGAAGAACTTTGCGTGGATTGATTCAAACCCATCCCCCCTAACAAAGCCAAAGGCTCTGAGAAGATGAGCTTCCTGAGCATGGTGGAGGCCAGGCTTCCGCCGGGGTTTCGGTTTCACCCTCAAGACGAGGAGCTTGTTTGTGACTACCTTGTCGACAAGGTCTTCGGTGGCGGTCAGCTCTGCTCCTTGATGATCGAAGTCGACCTCAACAAGTGCGAGCCATGGGATCTTCCGGGTAGCAACTATTCTAAATCTCTTGTACCAAATATCGATCATAGATGATCTATATATATCTAAAGAAAATTGAATTAGCTTTGAAGAAATAATAACCTACAAAAGTTTTCAGAGGTATTAAAAATGTATTGAATTAAGGTCTTGGTTTTCTCAAATTAATAAATTCATTGAATTTGAATGCATTACATTTAGAGGACTTGGACTAAAGAATCTTCAATACTTATTACGATAGGTTTTGAGATAAAATATAAAGAAAATTAAGTCATTTTTTCTACTAAGAGAATTAGACAATTCATGGATCCTTTGTTGGATATAGAAATGGCATGTGTGGGGGGAAAGGAATGGTACTTCTTCAGCCTCCGCGATCGGAAGTATGCAACCGGGCAACGAACTAACCGGGCGACCCAAACCGGGTATTGGAAGGCGACCGGGAAAGATCGACTAGTGAGCCGTCGAGGGACACCTGTCGGCATGAGAAAGACATTAGTATTCCATCAAGGAAGGGCGCCAAAAGGGAAGAAAACCGAATGGG
Organism: Curcuma longa; assembly: GCF_044706935.1. NCBI lineage: Eukaryota > Viridiplantae > Streptophyta > Magnoliopsida > Zingiberales > Zingiberaceae > Curcuma > Curcuma longa. The sequence goes on along the minus strand of NC_133880.1, from coordinate 2,505,944 downwards.
TGATGCATGAATTCCGAATGGCTGGGTCACTTGATCCCCCAAAACTGACCATCAAGGTAACTAACTTAACTAACTTTTGAGGGCTACTGTAACTGCTGCTCTTATCATAACCTCCAACTTTCAAATTCAACAGGAAGATAGAGTGCTGTGCAGAGTATTCCACAAGAAGAGGAGGGCCAGCTCCAAGCCAAGCATGGAAGCTGCCGGCAATGACGACGACGACGACAACAGAGCCACCTCGTTTCTCCCTCCCCTCATGGAGGTCTACAACATCACCTGTGAACGAGCTCCAGTGGCATCCCAAGGACACCAGCAAGTGACCTGCTTCTCCAACCCGAGCACTGCTTCAGCACCGATTTCTGATGTCGAGAGAAGCCTCCGACTTCGAATTAAGACTTCAGACGAGGTCACGGGCGTGTGCTCGGTGTCGAGCCACTTCAGCAAGAGGGAGAGAAGTCCAGAGGGAGAGGTTCCTGCGAGCTACTACTTTACTCAGAACGGGCTGTTGCCGTTCGTTCATGCGGAACGCCTTTTGAGTTAATTAGCTAGCTGTTGGTAGTTTCTTAAGTAAAAGGTAGATGATCTAATGGACGTACTCCAATGATTGGTGTGGTTTAGATGTTTCCATTGCAATGTGAATGTAAGAATCTGGTGTCACCTTCTCTGTTGGTTACAACCAGCCTTCTTCAGCCATGGCACGAAGGGAACGAACAAAGGTCATCTTTTCCGGATGCTTTGGGCTCGGAGATCGAGTAACAGACCATAACACAATTTGTCTGATTGTGTTTGGTGATTCTGTTCTGAATCATTACTGGTTTTTTGTTCAGAAAACCTCACCATAAGCTTATCAGAACGAGGGGCCGGGGTTGATCCTGCAGAGACTCCATGTGCTTGATTGCAGGCACATCATCACGTAAGACAATACAACATGCTTCGATATGTAGACTCTAGCCCTCGAGGTATAGCTGAGTTGGTTATGACGGAGCAGACTTGCAGAAGAGGACAAGGAATCTCAACGAAGCCGAGCAATATCCTCCTCCGTTGTCACCAATTGCAATTTCTCGATTCACCTCCTCACATATAGTTATGGGACTAATCATATGGGGCCGCTGGGATGACAAATTACACCTTATGCAGAAGATATATAGACTCTAGTCCTCCAACATATTTCACTCCATCTGGAGACTTCAACTCTGATTGAATAAAAAACAACTAACAGGAAGACATATATAATATTGAAGTAGAAGTCAAAATAATATAATGATACAAGATAGAAGCAAAATATGCTCCACAACACAGAAACCTCATTTGATTGTATATGTTTCCATCCAGTCTATATATGTGGTGGGTGCTAAGATATTATTAATTACAGATCTAGACTTAAATCTAATTTATTGATTTTAGGAAAATTGCATTAGTATATATGAAGTGAAAAGCAGTAGAATAAAATTTTCTGAAACTAAAAAAGTTACAATTATAACAACAACAAACTATGGAAGAAGGAAGAATTAAATGAGATGATTGACAAAATAGGTAGGAGGAGGACTTTTTTTATATAACAAATCTTGATTTTGTTAGTTAATTAGTTGCTAATAATTCTCCAATTAATTAACTTTATTTTTTTAAAAATCCTAAACAAATGAAGCTCCCTCGCATCCTAATTAATAATTTGATAATTATAGTTTTAAGAATTTCTTTTTATATAACAATCTTAGCTAATTAATAATTTTCTAATTAATTAGCATTATTTTTAAAAAATCCTAAACAAATTAAGCTCCAACCCATCCTAATTAATAATTTAATAATTATAGTTTTAAGATTTTTTATTTAAAAACAGTGTGATGATTTTGTAAATTTATGATTTTCAAATGTGTGTATGTCTCAACCAATAAAGCCACTTGAAACTCTAACAATATGCTTTAAATCAACCTACATATTATAATTGATTTTAATTACATTTGCTAAATAAGGGTCTAACAAATTGGATCCATTTAATATTTTAATATTATTTATATTCTATTTTTTTAAACGTCACCTTTTAATTTTAAATTATTTTAATTTTATTTTCTGTTGATTATTTTTAATTATAAACCTTATTTTTTTTAAACTAATTACTTTATTTTTTTCATATTAATCTCTTAAAAATATACATTCTCGTAACCGCATATGATCTTGTACTCTTCCATAAAGAATCTTTTAAAATTAATTATTTTAATTATATTATTGAATGAGAAATAGGTAGGAGGGCAGCTTCAGGTAGTTTATATAGATAGAGTTCATGAAATGAAATCTGTTTAACAAATGTTAATTCTGTTCCGAAAATTTTTCCAATTATAAAAAATAATTTAATAATTAAAATTTCAAGCAATATTTATTCTCATTTATTATTATTATCTTTATACTCGATAAGTCTTATAAACGTCTAATATTTAATTATCTAATCGTGATTATTTATAACTATTCGAGAAATTAAAAAATTTATATAACGTATTTTATTATATTCTTTTTTTATTAACATCAACATCTGCGGTTGACTGCTGCTTATAACAGCGTAATAGTCAATATAAATATATATAATTTATTATTATGAATAATAAACTATGCCGTTATGCATAATTATTATTAACAAAAGGTGTATAACGGATAAACAGTAAATTAATATATAAAATAATAATTTAAATCTATCGTCTGGACATATAAACTATCACGAGCATGACATGAAGTTTGATTGCTTAACTTGGACCAAGCTCAGCTTAAATCAGTGTCGTGCTCAACTCAAGTCGCCTAAAACATGGACCATGTCATATCGAGCACAATTAAAATCACACTAAATTAAAGTGCATTAACAATCATTTTCTTCTGCAAAAAGGTTGATACCATCCCAGAGCACAATTAAAATCGACTGCAATTAATCATAAATTAGATTCGACCCTTGCCTCTTTTGTATTAACAATCATATGTATTACCAATAATGTATTACCAATTAGTTGTTGAATTTTGTGTCTAATTGCTGAGCTTACATGTTTTTTTTATGATATGCGGATATATGTTATTAATAGATATAATCAAACTCATTAGGTGATCTAACTAATATTTGTTACGACGAATTTGAATTATTAGATGTGAAATTTATGTGTAGAATTCGTTAATCCTACACTATTATCATTGATAGGCCGATAATGAATTAGGTTAGTATAAATAAGGCATGGTACTTAATTGTAGGGTTAGAGATTCTTACAGATTTCCATACTATGCATAGATGAGGAAATTATTACGTCGTCACTCTAACTCCTACAGAAGATCATCCCCTTGCTTTTCTTCTCCACGTGATTTCTGGATTTTTGGAATGACTTACAAACAATGACTATTCCGCTGCATTCAGGTACATCGTCTATTTCAATTTCAGTATTTTAATTTTTGTTATAAATTTCAATGTTACTAGTGTTGGTGTTGGGAGCATCAGATCGAACCTATGTTTCAATGTATGAGTAAGTTTAAAGTTAGTATGCTTTGTATACTGATGAAATATTATCAAGTGTGCAGGTGTAGGTTATTTGACAAGAGGTAAAGTCTTAGTGAAACTAGTAAATTGAAGTCCTAGTTGAGAATTAGACAGAGGTAAAGTCCTAGTGGGACTAGGCAATTGAAGTCCTAGTTGGGAACCAAACAAAGGTAAGTCCTAGTGGTATTAAGAAACTGAAGTCTTGATTGAGAATCAGGTAATGACTAAGTCCTAATGGGACTAGAAAACTGAAGTCTTAGTTGGGAATTAGGCGGGGCTGTGAAGTCTTGGTTGGGAACTAAATAAGAAAATCCTAGTAGGGTGGATTAAGCAGTGCAAGTCTTGGTTGGTGGAACTAAATAACGAAACCAATTGGGCGGGTTGCGAAATCTCCAACCCAACCCAACTCAAGGCGGGTCGCGGGTTAGGCGGGCCAACCCGTGGGCCCTGTTAAAAAATAAAAAAATATTAAAAATTTTAAATTTTAATTATAATTAAATTGATTAAGTTAAAATTTTTAAGTTTGAATTATAATTTTTAAACTTAAATTATAATTTAAATGGATCAAACCCACTAATTTATTGAGTTTTCTACATTAATTTTAAAATTTAAAATAAATAAATAAACTTTCTCAACCCGCGGGCCAACCCACGCGGGTCGCGGGCCAACTCATTGCTGAACCCATCTTAAAATGGGTTGATAAAATTTCAACCCAACCCGCCTAAATTATTTAGCGGGCGGGTCAACCCGGAGGGTCTAACCCAAATTGACGATTATAGTCTTGGCAAGTAAGTCTAAGTGGAGTCAACTAGGAGCTGAAATATTGACACTAAATCTAGATGGATTAGTTGAGAGTTGAACGTCTAGCTAAGGTAAATGCGAATAACTTCAAATTATATATCATACTCATTACGCGTAATCATTACAGAGAAGCTAGTTTTGATGGTTCTAGGTGATTAGAAGGGAGTCCAGGCGACTGGCTGAGGATAAACCTCGTTTGAAGGAGTTACGAGGTTCTAGGTGACCAAAGCGAGGAGCGAGGCGACTGCAGTTTTCGGGCGATCGGAGATGGCTTTCAAGCAACCGATGGTGACGAGATCTAGTGAATACCTAGTACACCCAAGGAGCTCCAATAGGTATTGGGTTCTTAAAATATAATCTTTTCACACTAGATGGGTAAAGGGTGTGTCAATCTTAATTGGAAGGGTAGTTAACCCAACCATGGTAAAGTTGAAATTTTTAAAGTATTGTGATATTTTAAAAATGAAGTTTTAAATCTTATCTTAGAAGATTTCTATAGCGTGTTAATGAAAATTGAGTTTTTATGTTAATCAAAATTGACATAATGGGATAGAATTATAAAATGTGCCAAGTTTGAGGATTTTAGCACATTCAAGGGAGTTAGGTCACTTGTGTCAAATTGTATATTTTGCAAAATAATTAGTTGATAACACTTAGATTGAAAATTTAGCTATATTTTTATTCTTAGGTTATACTTATCATGTTTGTGTGTTATATCAAATGTCATGACATCATATCATATCTTTATCTTATTATGATAATATGTTGTTTGATATTGACATGTTATATCATACATGTATTATTTAAGTTAGATTTCTTTTTAAAGATATGCATTTGAGGTATGTCATACTTATTTATATGCATTAATTTTAATTCATTATAATTAAGAACAAATGATATTAATTGGCATCCTAGGTAAGGTATCAAATTTAGAATGTTTAGATAGAGATGCATGATTTCTTAGTTTAGGAAAAATAAATTTTACATCTCATAAGAATGATATAATTAACTTTTGTGTGTGTATTGAGATACATTAAACATAACTGAGATGCTATGATGATGCCCCCGAACTAAGTTCAATGTGCAAATATGATGCATTTAAATAAGCTAAGTATTATTAAAATAAATAGATTCTACATGATCAATCATGGAAAAAGTTAATGTGCAAGTCATGTTTATTTAGTTCATAGATCATGGTTGAAAAGTGGGTTTGAAAATTATTTCAAAATTATTTTGATAAATCTTGATTGAGTCTATTTGTTGATGGAAATCAATATTGATTAGGTTTGTACAAATGTTAAAGTGAAATTAAATATTGAAATTTTATAATAGTTTTTGACTTTATGTCATTTTTTAAAAATAAGATAATTTTCATAGAAAACTATTTTTCTTTAATGGTATTTAAAATAAGTAATATTTGTATGAAATTTTATAATTTTTTAAAAAAGCATAGAATTATTTATGCATTTATGAAATTCTTTTTGAAAATTGATATGTAATTTTTTAGTTTAGTAATCAATTGTTGTCTGCCAACAATTGATTGTTGCTCATATTAATCAACTATTATTGAACAACAATCGATTGTTACGATGAGTTTTGACTGTAAAAGAATTATTTTAGTCGATTAAGCTACTTCTTAGGTATCTTAACTTTCTCTAACACTATAATATACTTGGATAAATATTCAAAGGGACTTTTCTTGATCAAAATGAGAAAGAAATGTTAAAAAGAGAAAATATGGAATTGAGGAGAGATTTAGATTCAAGATTGAAGTTCTTAACCTCCTGATTCAATTTTTGGTATTTTCTAAAGATTTAGGAATTCAAAAATACTATTGATGCAATGAAGGAAGTAGAACATGTTTTGAGGGGGCGTCCACCTAAAGACATGATTTAGGTATGAAAGAAGGAGAATGCAAGATTTTGAGAATTGGTATATTGATGAAGGATTGTATGCTCAAAGTTGAGCATTTGAGAAAATGGAAGATAAGGAACCACCATTGTGATGTCGAAAGTTTGGAATGGAAGATGTGAATGGATTTTGAGAAGATATCTTTCTTATATATGCCAAATGGGAGAATGAAGGGTTTAAGTTAGAAAACTTTTATTTATGCCTTGATATGAGAAGAAAGTCTAATGACTTAGCCTAACTTAAATATAATATTGAACATCAAAAAGGGAGACATTGTTGGTTTAATCAACCTTTGATCAAGGTTGATCAAGCTCGAGTTGACTTGAGTTGGGTTTCAATATTTGATCAATATATTTGTTAGACGTCAAGTAGGTCAAAGACGACCCGATACTTGACAGTGGAGAAATCCAAGTGGGTCAATGGTTGATCGGAGACTTAACGATCGAAAGTCTAATAGAGAGGTGGTATGAAATGAGAAGTCCAATTAAGTCATAATTGATCGAACATTTAGCATGTCAAGGAATATCCAATTAGATCACGGAGAACTAAACATTTGGCATGAAAAGTGAAGTCCAAGTGGGACATTAAGGACTAGATACTTGGTCTGAGAAGCAAAGTCCCAGTCGACCAAAATTGACTAAATACTTGGCGTGACATGGATGAAGTCGAAGTGAATTATAGAGGATTGAACACTGGATATGTGAATGAAAGTCCAAATAGATTAAGAAAAATTAGATGTTTGACATAGGAGAAGAAATCCTGATAAATCCTAACATGTCAAGGGTGATCAGCCAAATAAAATATTTTCTTAGGCATGATTTCTAGATTCCTTACTTTGCTTTTGTTTTGATCTGCCAAATTGGGGTTCCCCCTCTCTCTCTTTTGTTTAGGTTTCAATGACAACGAAACGACAAACCAAACCCAATTTGAATCACTAGATATATATATAAAAAATGAAATTTCATTAATATTTTTATGAATGAATGTTCCCACCCATCAACTAGATCAAAAATAGTAAAATTATTAAATAACATCATGCACCAACTAATGAATGAACTGAGAAATACATCATGAACCAACTAATGAATGAACTAAGGAATTGCTTTTCAATCCAGTATCATAGCTACTTTGCGTCTGCGTCAGTGAGTGTGAACCTGCAAAGTGGACAGGTATTGCTTCGAGTTAGCCACTCCCTCAAGCACTCATCGTGAAATATGTGACAACACGGCATCTCCAAAACATGAGTCGTTATGTCAAAGTCGTTTAGGCAGATTGAGCATGTGTCGGGCTCTTCTGCAATCTTCACTCGGAGCCTCTCCACCACTGCTACAGGCGTCGGCGTGGGCCCTCTGATGGGCTCCTCGTCTTCATCATCATCTTCTTCTTCTTCTTCCTCCACCTCCTCCTCCTCCTCATGCCCCTCGAAGAAATATTGTTGTGTCTCCAGAGGCACAGAGTAGCGAAGATGACCGACTGAATAAACGGAAGGAGCCGTAGGAGGAATCTTAATAATGGAGAAGAACTTCATCGTGGATAATTCCATGATTGGAAAGCGATCAAGCACCGCCCTGGTATATCTGCGGAAAGCTACCCCAAGAAAATCACGGTCACCAATGTGCACGTGAGTCGCCGCCACATGGGAGAGCATCCACCTCGTCTCCATGTTCCAAGCGGCCTCGTCGACGATGTTCTCGTAGAATTGGTCGATGGTGAAGTAGGTGCACTCAACATCGTGGGTGGAAAGAGAAATCGTCTGGAGGCAAAAATAGAAGATCAGTTGGGGTGGGTCCACGTCTTGCGAACGTCGTGTCACCACTTCCGCTTCCATGCTAAGGACATAGTTATTTACATCAGCTTCCCACCCAGGAATCGAAATTGGAATGGGCATCGCACCGTCGGCAGCTGCGTTGCTCATCGAGTAAGTATTGGTCGATGAATTGATGGTTATGAAAAAAGGAAGAATTAAATGAGAAGAATGACAAAATAGGTAGGAGGACAACTTTTTTATATAACAAATCTTGATTCTGTTAGTTAATTAGTTGCTAATAATTCTCCAATTAATTAACTTTATTTTTTTAAATCCTAAACAAATGAAGCTCTTGCACATCCTAATTAATAATATAATAATTATAATTTTAAGAATTTTTTTATATAATAAATATTTTGTTAGTTAGCTGCTAATAATTCTCCAATTAATTAGCTTTATTTTTTCATCCTAATTAATAATTTAATAATTATAGTTTTAAGATTTAAAAAAAAAAACATGTGATGGTTTTGTAAATTTATTAATTTCAAACGTGTGTATGTCTCAACCAATATAATCACGCCACTTAAAGTCCAACAATATGATTTAAATCAGCATAATATAATTGATTTTAATTATATTTTCTAAATAAGAGTCTCACAAATTGGGTTCATTTAATATTTTAATATTATTTATATTCTATTTTTTTTTGTAAACGTTACTTTTAATTTTAAATTATTTTAATTTTATTTGGTGTTTATTACTTTTAATTATAAATGTCATTTTTTAAAACTAATTACTGTTTTATATTAATCTCTTAAAACTATATGCCCTCGTTATCGAGGATGATCTCGCACTCTTCTAGAAATTTTTTTTAAAAATTAATTATTTCAATTATATTATTGATCGTATTTTTTTTCACTTAAAAAAAATAGATTTAAATAATTTAAAATATATGAATATAGTTTTAATTTATGAAGTAGAAAAGTTAAAATTATTTGATGATGATTTTTTTAAAAAAAATATTTAAATCTTGAAAATATTTTTTTTTTAAAAATAGGATATGTTATTTGATATTAGTTGTTTAAATTTATTTTTAAAATTAAAAGTTTTAAAAAAAATAACAATTTAGAAATAATCTGGATTGTCGGATTAAGATTGACAAATCGGAGAGGGCATAAGTTGTTAAATTTGAGAGGTGTCCTAAGGTAATCGCCTTATGGTTATATTATTTATTAGATAAATAGCAATTCACTATTTGAGTGCACATTGCATATGTGTTTGATCGAATCTTAAACTCGAATACTGAATGCCCGCAATACGATTCAGAGCATGAGAGAATTTGTGATTGGATCACAACTAGTGAGCATCTCTACAGTGCAATTATGAATGTATTGAAATTATCCCTAGTCGAGGAATTGATGAGCACGGACATCATCGATTCTGTCGAGACTAGCACGTTTAAACTCCTTGGTTAACCAAGCAGCTGATCTTACTGTGAGAGACATTCTATGTTGAGAGTTAAACGTGGATGCTGGTTAAAGATAACCAGTTCATTGGAGTGACATGCCTTGAGACTTCATATGGTTCGATATATATATGTCAATGAAGATTTCAGTGCAACTTAAGTGTGAGTTTCCTTTGACTTGCGGTATTCAAGTCACCTTGGTCATGGAGGCTTATACTTTGACATCTTAAGTAAGCATCTCCGAAGAGGTGTGGGCCCGAGATGATTGGGTATAAGTTGAAGTGCCTGAAGGTGTTTGAATAGCCCACAGATGATTCACCACTCCTTGGAAAAAGAGACATATACGTTGCGGTCACTTGTCAAGATTGTTACTAAAAGTCTTTGGCCAAAGCATTACATGTTAAGAGTACGGTACTCTTGGACACATGTACAAGTAACTTGAATCCACAGGACAAGAAAGCAGCTTGGGCTAGGTGTGATGTAGACAGCCTAGTGGGGACTGACACATAGATCATGTCCTGAACCAAGTGGGTATAAGATGGTGAAAGGAACGAGACACATATAATTGTAGCTGCTGAAGAGTTTAGAATTGTTCTAGAATCAATCATTGATTTTTCGATCAATTGAGGATCATGATGTACTACTAGGTGCCGCTCATAATCGTTTCATAATTAATGGTTAATTACGGACAACCAACATAACCGAAAATCTATTGAGTCACATGCACTACAAGTTCTCCGAAGAACTTAAAACGAATTTGAGAATTGAATTCTCAGAACGAAAGAAATAAAGTTTGATTGGATCAAACAAAGGATAATATGATGGAATTCGTCTTACAAAGATGAAATGAACGAAACTAACTTCGTTCAAATCAGAAATCATTTAATTAGCAAACCAAATGATTCAGTTTTGAACCAAAATTGAACTAACTTGATTTGGTTCATGATGGAAGACATTTTGGCAAAACAAAAGAGATGAAGACTTCGTCTTGTGAAGACGAAACGAATAAAATTGATTTGGATTAAATCGGAGTTCATTTGGTTAGTGAACCAAGCAAATCAAAAATAAACTGATTTACTACAGTAACTTGATCCGGTTCAATCTGAATTAGGGTTTTAGACTTAATTTTCCGGTTTATTTCTAAAACCAGCCGGTTCACGCATTAGGATGCTATTGTAGCTCCTCATAAATTTGGTGTTCGCGATTTTGGGTTAGAGTCTCCTGTTCATCTTCGCGTGGAGAGGAAGAACCCTAAACGCCGCCCCGATCGGTTTAGCCGGGCGCATGGGAGAAGGTTAAGCCGCCGGAACCCTAGGTGCAAGCGGTGAGGAGCTTTTCTTCTTCCTCTTCTTCTTCCCTGTTCACGGCCCGCGACAAAACAGAGCACGAACAGGGGCGTGGCGTCGCTGTTCTTCTTCCCACCGGCGGCGTCGTTTTTTTCTTCGCCGGAGAAGCTAAGGGAGAACCGACCGCGAGGAGGAAGGACGGGAACCATAGCGCTCTCTGTTCCGGCGATCACGAGGTTCAGGGGTTTTCCGCGGGTGGATCGCGAGCGCCACCACCTTCTTTCTTGCTCAGAGTGCCGGCGATCACGAGCTTCAGGGATCTCCTTCGCGCGAAGAAGAGAAGGTTCTCTGTTTGGACCTCTGTTTTTCTGCCGAGGAGAAGCAAAGAAGGTCGTATGTTTTCTGCCGAGGAGAGGAGGAGAAGGGGAGAAAGATAGAAGGAGAAGATTCTGTTTTGTTTTTCCTTTCCGGAGCGATTTGTGAAATTGCTGTTAGAATAATCACCAAATTGTTGTCGGGAGTTTTTCCATTCGGATGTTGTGAAAAGCTTTCGGATGTTGTGAAAAGCTTGTTAAGCTTCCGAAGATTTTTCCATCAACGTCGGAAAGGTTCCGATCAAATTTGTCCGTTATCGACGGTCAACAGTTAACCACTGAAAACTATATCGAAAATATGATTTTCGATGATAGTTAGAAAGTCCCGGAACGATTGCGACAAACATTATTGCGTGATTTCCAAAATAAGGCTTCTCTCAATTCGATCGTCATCGATCATCGACTAGTACCGAAGACGATGACGCGACTCGTGGCTTCCGAAACTGTCCAGACGAGAGCTTGGCGTGGATCACCAGTAGAGGTGGGACTCCGACGAGGACCGCTCGATTGATACCAATCCTGCTCAAACGTCATCGGAAAGGTACGCACAGAATTATTTAGTTTTCTGCAAATTTTAATTGTGCAAGTAGAATAATTTTTATTCTGAAAAATTTTAATTTTCTGTCATGCCTTGTACTTGTTTAATTCATATTTTGTATGCGTGTGTTGTGATAATAATTAATTTAATTATCTGTAAATTTTCGTTGCGCACGTTTTCAAAACGTGTAAATACGCGCATTGCACCTCGACGATCCCAACATAAGTGCCTCTATGACTCAATCTCAGCCATTAAATTCAAAATGAAAGACTCAGATACATCTTAATGAAAAGACAAAGTACTTTTTAAATGGGACTTGATTTGAGCCGTTAGTATCAGAAAAGATAAATCAGATGAACCCGAGTGAAGGAGCATTGCGTTCCTTAGAAAGGGATGCAATTTAGATCCTCCAATTCAAACTGGACAAATGAGATTTGATTGAACTAAGAGATTCTTCTAACCCTTTACAAATTATAAATAAGCCTCCACTTTATCATTTCATTCATCCAATTCAAAGCAAAGCAAACATTGCATTCCATACTTATAATTTGGAAAGTTCAAGAAGCTTCTTAGTTCAAACCAAACCCAATTTGAATCACTAGATATATATATAAAATAATAAAATTTCATTAATATTTTTTAGAATGAATGTTCCAATCCATCAACCAGATCAAAAACAATAAGATTATTAAATAACATCAAGAAATAACTAATGAATGAACTGAGGAATACACCATGAACCAACTAATGAAAGAACTAAGTAATTGCTTTCAATCCAGTATCATAGCTACTCTGCATCTGCGTCAGTGAGTGTGAACCTGCAAAGTGGGCAGGTATTGCTTCGAGTTAGCCACTCCCTCAAGCACTCATCGTGAAATATGTGACGACACGGCATCTCCAAAACATGAGTTGTTATGTTGAAGTCGTTTAGACATATTGAGCATGTGTCGGGCTCTTCTGCAATCTTCACTCGGAGCCTCTCCACCACTGCTGCAGGCGTCGGCATGGGCCCTCTGATGGGCTCCTCGTCGTCATCATCATCATCTTCTTCCTCCTCCTCCTCATGCCCCTCGAAGAAATATCGTTGTGTCACCGAAGGCACAAAATAGCAAAGATGACCGACAGAATAAACAGAAAGAGTCATAGGGGGAATCTTAATAACGGAGAAGAACTTCATCGTGGATAATTCCATGATTGGAAAGCGATCGAGCACCGCCCTGGTGTATCTGCGGAAAGCTACCCCAAGAAAAGCACGATCAGCAATGCGCACGTGAGTCGCAGCCACGTGGGAGAGCATCCACCTCGTCTCCATGTTCCAAGCGGCCTCGTCGACGATGTTCTCGCAGAGTTGGTCGATGGTGAAGTAAGTGCGCTCAACATCGTGGGTGGAAGGAGAAATCGTCTGGAGGCAAAAGTAGAAGATCAGTTGGGGTGGATCCACGTCTTGTGAACGTCGTGTCACCACTTCCGCTTCCATGCTAAGGATATAGCCACTTGCATCGGCTTCCCACCCAGGAATCAAAATTGGAATGGGCATCGCACCGTCGACAGCTGCGTTGCTCATCGAGTAAGTGTGGTCGATGAATTGATGGTTATGGAAGAAGGAAGAATTAAATGAGATGAATGACAAAATGGGTAGAGGATGACTTTTTTATATAACAAATCTTGATTCTGTTAATTAATTAGTTGCTAATAAATCTCTAATTAACTAATTTTATTTTTATTTAAATCCTAAACAAATGAAGCTCCCACATATCCTAATTAATAATTTAATAATTATAAATTTAAGAATTTTTTTATATAATAAATTTGCTAATATTTCTTCAATTAATTAACTTTATTTTTTAAAAAATCCTAAACAAATTAAGCTCGTGCCTATCCTAATTACTAATTTAATAATTATAGTTTTAAGATTATTTTTTTAAAAACGTGTGATGGTTTTGTAAATTTATTAATTTCAAATGCATGTATTTCTCAACCAATCAATCCACATGAAGCTCTAACAAAGGATTTAAATCAGCAGAATATAATTGATTTTAATTACATTCAGTGGCGGATCCAAGGGGGGGGGGGGGGGGGGGGGCTTGAGCCCCCCTGAGATCGCTGTAGTCCCTCCTAGAGCCTGGAGCTGAGCTGCGGTCGACTGCCGCTACGAACTCGCCGCCGCTCACGCCGCCTACATCCACTCCCTCAACGCCGTCGCTGCCGCCATCGACATTTTCGTTTGCCGCCTCTCGGTCCCCACTCCGTTCCTCATTACCCTCCCTGGCGACACCACGGTTTCTTCCACTCCCTGCGCCTACCTCCGCCAGACGCCGACGGAGCCAAAGGCCGAATCTTTGCCCCGCCGCGCTTCTCCTCCCCCATCCTCTCCCTCGGGCTCGAAATCCACAGAGGCAGCGGAGTCAGTGGAGGAGGAGGAGGATGTAGAAGAAGAGAATAAGTGGACAAGTGAAACGAGTCGCGGTCGCTACTTCTTCTCCGCAACAGCGCCAACGCCGCCGTCTCCTTCGTCGGAGGTGTTCGGTTGGGACTTCTTTGGCCCGTTCGACGAGGTCCAACGCGCAGCGGAACCGGCAATCGCAGCGGGGCGACTCGACCGGAGTTCAGATGAGTATCTGAGGGCGGTGAGGGAGAAAGAAGGGATCCCGGAACTCGAGGAAGCCGATGAATACGAAGAAGAAGAAGAGGCGAAAGGCGAGACTTCAGCTGTAGAAAGAGTAACCGACTCCGGTGGCAACACAGCAGTGTTGGAGGTCATCGCGAGCCAAGAAGTGGACTTGACTCCGTCCGAGAAGGCAGGAGAAGGCAGAGATCTACTGCAAGCGCTGAGAGAAATCGAGGACTACTTCATCAAGGCATACCATTCTGGGAAGGACGTCTCAAGGATGTTGGAGTGCAACTCTTTTAAACACCAAGCAGGCCACGAAGAGACAGAAGGTTGGATTTTTCACTCCTGTCTTGCTTTTCATTGTGATCTGTGGGTTCTTCTCTCTCCCTCGTCCACTGTGGTAAAAGATGAACTGAAAGAGGGAGGAGAAACAATTACAAAGTGCTGTGATTTTCCACTTCACCACTGTTTCTTCATCCCTCGGCAATGGTCCATGGTTTGATTAATCTTTTACCCCTGCAACTCTACCAATTGATTTCTTAATCGCCTTCATTCATTATCATTCGTGCATGACTACAAAGGATTAAGATTCCTAGTTGCCAAAGAAGATGCTCAGATTTCTTTTTCTCATGTTTGGCGATCTGATTTTGTCAATGTCTTGATCATATAATTCTGTGAAGCATCATTGCTCTTACAAGTTTGTAATAATCTGCTCTGTTGATTGTTTAGCATAAGGGATAGTTCATGTGTATCAGAACTTTACTGATTGAGGCACCATGGGCTGATGGGCATTCTGCTTGTTTATGATGTTACTGATGAGTCATCCTTTAACAGTAATCACTTTCATCTTTTAAGTTCTTATAATTTAATCATTGTTTTTCTCTGATAAACGTGTTTATGATGTTTTATGATGTTTATGATTCACGAAATAGCCAACATCGAATTATAATTCGGTTTGATTTCCTTTCGACGATATGCTTATGAAATCTGAATATCTGGAGTTGAGAGATTGTTCAAGGTTGTTCAAATTTTTCGAGCATCCGCAAGGATTCGGAAGCTCGAAAAATTCTCCCCAGGTAGCAGCCGGCCTGGTTGAAAAAAATTGAGTGTTGTTACCCCGGTTGAAAAATTAGTCTGGATCCGCCACTGATTACATATTACTGTCGTGTTGGCCTGTTATACACATGTATTCAGGAAAATTGTCATAGTTACAGGGGAAATACTATCGAAATTTTTCAGATGGTCATCTCTCGGGACGTGACACCTTCCCCAGGACATGGAAGGTCCTTCGACTCGACAGTCCGCTGCAGATACACTAGAGTTGATAGTCCCTCTCGGCGATTCGTAAGTATTTAAAATTAATTATATTGTCAATTATATCTTTATAATTATTTAACATCATTTATTTGATATTGTATTATAGTTTTACTGATTCTGTACGGGTTATTCACAGTATTAATCAAATTGTGAATAACCTTTGGCGAGGGGATTCGATGAATTATATAAGCACTCCTGATTCTATCAAAGAGTTGTGGTGGAGTGAATTTAAGGTAAACTATCCATTTAATTATATATATATATATATATGATATTATTGTTGAATATATAATAAATTATTTGTTTCTACTTTCAGCGGGTATTTACTTGGGATCTTACTGATGAAGTGGAAATTAGATGCATTTTTAAGAAAAAATGTGGTGATCACATCCGACATGTCCTAAATCATGCAAAAATAAGGGGGAAAAATCCACCTTGCATCGATGAGAATTGAGTTCGGATTTCTCAGTTTTGGGAAACTGAAGAAAGCCGAAAGAGGAGTAACCAGAATAAGCTTAATCAAGCTTATAATTCTGGTGCCTTATCTGCGACGTATGCGGGCGGCTCAATCAATATTGATGAGTATACATGCAGATTGATAATTTCTTTCAACTACTTCAATTTAAATTTATTTCATATTAATGTTTATTATTTCTAACAATATTTTTTTAGGCTAAGGAAATGGAGCGAGATCCTAATTTTATTGATACTTTTACTCGCACATTTCAAAAAAAAGACAAGAGTTGGAGCAGGGACCGAGCAAAAGCTATTTAGGTTTTAATGTGTACCAAAATATTTTTATGTTTAATTTTTCAAATATTATAACATATTAATATTTCTTTTGATAATACAGGATAAATATTCTGAGCTCGAGCTAGCACAACGAGCTTCAAGTGCTAGCTCTGGAAATAATGGGATCTGAGCCCTCAGTTGGGAATGATTTGAGTATGTACTGGAGGCCAGTGGAGGATCTAAAGGTGGTGGAATAATATTGGGTATGAGTTCTTTGAGCAGAACCCATAGGGTGCATTTGGTTGAGGGTCATCCGTGAGTAATCACATAACCAAGGTTATAGGGATAAAACATAACTTAATGTTGTTTGGTTTAATTCTAGGTAATAAGACAAAATCTTATTTGTTTGAAAGTTTTAATACATTACTTACTTTAACATTTACTATATTACCCCTAGTTCAATTATAATCATTTTTTACAATTAAATTAATTTGATATTTAATTTTTTTTAAAAATTAAATTAAATTATTAATTATAATATTAATAATATAATATATATTATAAATTTTAAAATTTTAAATTATCTTCCTCATCATCATCACTTTTATTTGACTTGAGGACATCAGGCTCATTCTCTATCGAATCAATTGTCATTTCATACCTTATGAAATTATGTAGGATACAACAAGCAGAAATAATCCTACATTGAGTCTTAACATTATAAAATGACTTATCTCTCAATATAGCCCATCTAGCTTTTAAAATGCCAAAACACCTCTCAATGCAATTTCTGGCTTGAGAGTGTTTCATATTAAAGTACTCTTTGGCTATTGCTGGTTGGTAGCCTTGCCTTCATTCAGTCAAGTGGTACCTTTGACCTCTATATGGTGCCAAAAATCCTTCCCCATTTGTATATCCAACATCACACAAATAATAACAACCTATATTACAAGTGAACATGTGTTAATATATATAATAACAACCCATTTTTTGATAATTATAACTTAATTACCTTGAGGAATCTTCAAGTCATTCCTCCTACTAATAGCATTCCTTAAGACTCTACCATCTGCTACAGATCCTTCCCAACCCGATAAGACATAGCTAAATTGCATGTTCGGTGTGCACACACCCAAGACATTGGTTGCAATTTCACCTTTTCTGGTTCGATACCTAGGTTTATCAACTGCTGGGGCATTGACATTAATATACGTCCCATCTAATGCTCCCAAACAACCCTACACTCAAATAAGTATCATAAATCAAATTAATCTATTGTGTACATTTAAATAATTAAAAATAAATGTATAGAAATTATATACTTGTACCTTAAACCATTTCCACCTCTCATCCATGCAATTTTCTGGGATTGGTTCAGATTTATTAAGCAAAATGTTTTGTAACCGTAGAACAGAATTTAAAACTGAATGAAATTGCTTACTAATTGTCAGTTTGTATGAGATTTTATAGGGTGAATTAAATTTTTTCTGAACCTTCATTAAGTCCTGCGCTCCCTCTTCTTCATCACATCAAGAGAGGTTTTTAATGATCATCGTTTTTTTTTTCTAATTTAGTTTTTCACATCAGCCACATCAATGGAAAAAAGTCAAATTTTTAAACATTTTTTTGTTCATAAATGATAAATTCTAAGAAATCTCTTCTTCTTGCATGATAAATAATTTTTATGTAATTATTTTAAGAGAAAAATTTTATCTACGTCACATAAAATTTTCAATTAATTCGATTAATTCAATCAAAAATTAAATTAACCTATATCACATAAAATTTTTAGTTAATTTAATTAATTTAATCAAAAATCTAATTAATCGATATTTTATCGGTTCAATTTATTTGATTTTTATTAAAAAAATTTGATCGATTTAGTTAGTTTAAAAAAAAATCAATTTATTCAATGTTCCATTAATTCAGTTCAGTTTTAATTTTAATTGAATACTTAACCATATCTAGTAGGATAATCTAGTGGAATTAGATTTAATTATTGTTGTTGTAAGTTGAATAATCTATTGGGTCGAGTGATCGATCGATGGGTTGGGTTAGGTTAGTGGTCAGATTGAGTGTGCATGTGGTTAGAGCGAGCTTTTATGGATTAGTTTGATATTGTAGGTAGACCAATTAGTTCTATTAATCGAATTAGTTAACTAAATTAACATGATAGACCAATGGACAGGTTGGCCTATCAAACAAAATAGGTAAGGTAGATCAATTTTGATATTCGACTCAGTAAAAAATTTATTTATAATTTTTAAATATATATAAGATAATTAAATAAATAAATTTATATAATTTATAAAATTAAATAAATAAATTTAAAATATATATATATATATATTTAATTTGTTAATATTTATAAATAATATATACGAATAAAATTTATAAATCATATTTATTAATAAATAAATAAATTCTCAAAACGAATAAATAAAACTCATTAACCAATCAAATCAACTTAAAAATATAATAATTAATAATCAAATGAGTCAAATTAAAAGATCACCAATAATATCTAAACAAAATAAAATCATGCAAAACCCGAACTGAACTCAAGTTTGAAAAAATACAAGCTTAAGCAACCAACCATTTCATTTGATTTATTTTAGACTCCGGTTAACTTAATTTAATTATTTTATTAAAAAATTAAATAACATAAAACTTAATTGACTCTAGCCCTAATTGCAGTAGATAATGCATGCAACATATGCTAGACAAGTTTATCGATGAGTATTTTTATTTTTATTATTACGGTCTTTTAAAATCTTTTCAAGAAGCTTTATTTTACATAATAATTTAAGGATCTTATTTCCAAGTTTGTGAAGTATAAATGGGTTGAACAATTTTTTTCATTTTTCACACTGATCTAAATTTGGAAAGCTTACTACAATTAGGTTAAAAACGGAATAAAAGACCTGTTTGCTATAGGCTTTGTTTATCCACCGTGAGAGAACAAAAGCGGAATTAGATTCCTCAATGAAACTACTGGCAGGTAAAAAAAATGGATAGAATGATCGTCCACCATCATCCTTGTTTCCTTTGGTAAAGCAAAGAGGAAACTGGAATTGAACGTATTCGAAAAGCTAATTTATTAGCAAATGAAAGAAAAAACTGTCCCATACAATGCGAGAATATGTTTTGGAACAAGAAAAGACCCCAATAAATACTGATAAAATATCAAGCTTTGCAGTTAAGAATGTTCAGCTGCAAAAGAGAGAACTGGAACTGGTTTGAAACCATTGGTAACTAGGCAAATATCTTACAAATTAATCAGCTTTCCATTGTTCTAATCCAGAAACGCTATAGCTTCAGCGAAGCAAACTTTGCAGCAATGTCCATTGCCTCGCTAAGGCAAGATGCATCACTCCCCTGCAAAAACATGCCATCGTTAGATTTTTTAACTAGAAAACAAATCCATTTTGATATCTGCTATTGTGTTAATAAGTATCGAACAACTCACTTGGCCCTGGGCAATGCCGTTTTTCCCACCACCCCCCTTTCCTTTAAGAGGCTTCATAACTTCATTAAGCCACTCCAAGACTATTTGCCCATTCTTTGGACTGCTGTTTGGTACTCCAGCGTACACCACAGCTTTGTTCAATGTCTCATCAGTGCTGAATACCATAATCGGTAGCCCCTACAATAAATCCACCAGTATGTACAAAAAAATATCAGTGATGCATAGAAAGTGAAATGTCTATAAGTGAGGACCAAGCATCGTGAAGTTAAAATAGAACTAAGCTGTAATAATGGTAAATTGTTTCCGCAAGTGCATATGGAAGTGAAAGTCACAAAATGCAAGAGACAAGGAAATATGTCTGTTAGTAGTGCAGCATACTACAGAAGACAATTTTTCTATTCAGTTAAACATAAAGTAGTACCAAGAGATTGAGACCGTCTCATGCTTGCAATGCTGTCATTGGCCATGTGCCAATATATCAGAGGGGTAGATTCTACACAAGAAATTTAAATTTCCTCCTACTGGAGCTTTCTTATTAAAAAAAAAGGCTTCTGCAAGTACTTAGTTCTTTCAAACATGCAGTTAGGCGTTCAAGGAGATTCACCTGTTGTTCCAAAACCTTCAAGACTGCTTCGCGCACTGCAGCAGTATCAAGTCCTACATCCACTTGAGTGATGCAAAAAGTTTTCCCTTCAGAAGCAGCGGTTTTTGCAACATCAATTGCTGCTTTAACTGCTTTCTGAACATTTTCTTCAGCAATCTTCTTTTTCAACTTTCTAATGCCATCCTGGTCAGATGTGTTGCAAAAAAAACAAAAAGTTTCCTTATGGACCACTCTGGAAGAAGTTTAAGGATCTGCAAAACACCATACGTACCTCCAATTGGGAAATCTTGGTTCTGAGATCAGCTTTTAAGGCTGCTGGAATAGCAGCTGCATCTATTTTATTTTTCAGAGCAGCAACTTTCTGCAAAAAAAAAAAACAGAAAACCAAAGTTTGATATACCTTACAAAGATATTTAAGTATAAAAATATAGGCAATGCAAGAAACTATGTAAAAATTTGGAGTTTAGGATGTCAATGAACATGATTCAGGAAGACCAATCATAATTAGGGAACTGGGACAAGCATCACTATCCCTTCTATTAGCTATCTATTATAGATTCTATTCCTTATGCCAAGGAATTAAATGCAGCTTGAGGAGAAATGATTTATGTTACAAAATAGGAGACAACAACACTGTGAAGTTAATTGCCAATCTACATCATGTTAGTTAAGGATTAACATATACGAGAATGAGATACTGAACTGTGCATCATCTGGATGCACATAGCTTGAGGAAGCATGATTTATGTCAAAAAATAGAAAGAAAAAACATAGGAAAGCTATTTGCCAATCTAATTGAGGATTAAGAAATACATATGACAGAGAGAATGAAGTGCAATATCACAAGTTCTCAACATTAAGCAGTAAGTTTACTGTAAGTACTTGTGCCAGCAAAGGCAGAAAGAATGGTGTGTGTTTATGCCCTAACAAGAGAATGTGCTACTGAATGTACTAGGATAAAATTCACCTTATCCTGACAAATAGGCAATAGTTTGATAGAAATTGCACTGCACAAGTACTGGCATCAATACAAATTTGTAGTTCACATTATGTGTGAAAAATTTTGCAGCAAGTGTCACAACAGATTTTTGATTGTCGGCATATAGAATTCTGTTAATAGGACAGTTTTCTGACAAAATCAAAATCCAGATTACAGTTAAACTGGAATGGTAGAAATTAACTTGGATTAGATTAAAGTTTGATGGTTGGCTTAGCTCAAAATCAAACATGGATTTGCTTACTCACTATCTGAAATGATTAAGGGAATAATCAGGCAATAAAGAGAGGAAAAGGGAGTGAGGAAGTAGAGAAAGGTAGAGAAGTTGAGTAGAAATATAACAAGATATTTTATCCACAGCAGCCGACTTCCACTGACTTCATCCCTGAATGCAAACATCATGATGGCTTTGCCACCATAATGAACAGAAATAGACAAGCAGTGGAACAAATAACATCTCAAAATTTTTCACTTGCTCTGACCAATCTAATGTGGATTTGAAAGAAGCTGATTTGAACATCAAAAGTATAGTAGGTAAACAATACTAGTGTTATGGTAAAAGCAGCAATAGTTGTTGTAGTGGCAATTCTTCAGTTAGAGCTTGCATTAAAGAGCCCCTTTCGGGCCAAAAACTTTAATGATATTTTGTTATGTTATCTGATTCTAATTATCATTTTTTGTCAACTATAATAGATGACGGAAAGCACATTCTGTGGATTGTTTCATTTGAATTGTGTAAATACTTAAATAGACAAGAAGTCATGAGCCAGCTATTTTCCGTTCATTTCTTCATCCAAATTGTATTATTAAAACATATATAAACAACAAACAACCATGAGTGCCAACTATTGGAAATCAACTAAAATTTAAATAATAAACAACTTTAATTGAATTAACCAACTTAATATAATGGAAAATTTATATACAATAAACTAGCATATGGAGCAATTAACTGTAGTTTATGGATTATAATTTAAAAGACAACTTTAAGATGACATTTTGGTGAACAATTTTCAATAGATTGTAGGGTATTGCAATCCTGCTATGGTTATCCATGCCCAAGATCCAAAATTAAGGTCAATTATATTCCTGAGTAGGGTACAAGTATTAACCTTGACCTTGAAGATAAAACTTCTCAACAATTCAAAAGTGAATATATGACTCCACTTATCCAGAATTGAAGACAAGAGCTTAACAAGTATTATTAGCCCACAGCAAGTGACGGATTGCTGCGACAGGATCTGCATACACTAACTCACAGATCAAAGATATGTCCATACCTTCTCCAGCAAGCTTCCTTCTGATTTGGATGCTTCACTAATTTCTGCAGAGATAGAGGAAGCCAACTCTAATGCCTTGAATGCACATTCAGTTGTAACAGCTGTTATTCTTCTTACTCCCTTAGCAATTCCCTCCTCCGATAAAAGGGCAAATGCTTTAGCTTCTCGTGTGTTTGATATATGAGTTCCTGGCAGAGAAAACTAGTGTTTATATAAAACAGGAAAAGACCATAAATTTCAAAAAGAATATCACACCTCCACATAATTCTGTTGATATGGATAACCATTCCTTATTGTCGGGATCTTGTAGAAGATCTTCCACCTTACGTCCAATTGAAACAACCCTCACAGGATCAGGATAGATCTAAGAATGAACACAATAGATATTGTATTTAGGTTCGCAGAACACCCCAAATTTTTTACAAAAACCTAAGGTAAGTTAAAAATTAAGGTCAAATTATTCAGAACAAGATAGCTCTTACTTCACCAAAAACTGCTCTTAATCCATTTATGCGCTTCGCAGCTGGTAAGGTTACTTCACTTGCATACACATCTAATTCATCTTTGATCTGTTCGTTTACAATTGACTCAATTTTTCTCAAATCTTCAGGATGCACAGGTTTTCCTGTCAAATTTTTGTTAATAAATAAGGTCCCTCAATGCTCAAATTTAACAAAAAGAATTACATAAATTTGAAATGACTAGTACCATGAGAGAAATCAAATCTCAACTTCTCAGGAAGAACAATTGAACCTTTTTGATCAACATGGTCCCCAAGCACTTCCTACTTTCAGTCAAAAATAAGCATAAATAACAAATAGCAAGGCTAATACCACAAAGCCAGAAACATGAAAATCATGGTTAAGCCATACCCTGAGAGCAAAATTAAGCATGTGAGTACATGTGTGGTTAGGAGCAATCAGAGACCGTCTATCATAGTCAACCTGCTAGGACAACAAATATTTTTATATTGGTCTAGGAAATCAACATAAGGACATTCAATAATGGGTATACTTAACCTTGCATGTTACTTTATCACCAACATACAATCCCTTCCCTCCATTAACAGATCCAATATGAAGAACAAAGCCTCCATAAACTTGAACATTATTTACTATAAATGATCCAAATGACCCTTCAATTGACCCAGTATCATATATCTACAGCAAAGAAGTGAAAGATTATGTTTCTTGTACAAATGTCAAAGTAGATCTGAGGATGGGAATAAAGGAAAATAGTAAAGTGCCATATTTGATCAGTAGAATTAGTAAACATCCCCACCAAGCAAAACAAAATCAAAGTACATTGGAACACCACGATAATAAAGAAAAACACAGGCATGACAAAAACACAAAAAAATAGTGTTAATTCAAAAGGAAGTTAATACAATCCACCAAATCAAACCATACATTTATTATATTTGATATACATTAAAAGGCATCTAAAGTGAAGATGTCACAATTGCTAGTATATTCAAGATCTTATGATCCAAACTGACCTAAAAGATCCACATCCTAAATAGAATCTTAATTGGGCTACAATCTTATGATCCTAAGATCCAATCCTATACTTGATTACTGTTCTAATATAGTATCTTGGTCCCAACCATGAATAAATAGAAAAAATGCACATACAATTAGACACTTAAAAATTGATATTTACTACAATGAATATTTTTTTCCATTACGTATCATTTGAAGAAATTTTAAATTACATAAGAACCAAGTAGAACAACTCTTTTCATGTTTGTCATTACTGTCCATATTATAGAAGTTACTAAAAAAATATGGAACACTTAGAATTCTATTTTATTTTGTATATATCTACAATCTGAATAAGTTTATCTATGCATCGTGATATTGTAATGATAGTGTATAAAATGTGCATATTATGCTATATATTTACATGATAAAACATAGTCAAAAAATAGCTCCAAAATATTTTAATAAAAGTATAGAATCTTAGATCATGCATTACAATCCTAGTCTGATCATATAAACCTATTTATGTTTATAAGTAGGATCTGGATTATGACAACATCGGATATCACTGTTTTGATGATTCAACAAGCCACTACTTTGTGCCCACTGAATAAAACTTCCATGTCCACAGCAAAATATGCCTCATGCCATTACTTTATGCCCACTGAATACTTCCATATCCGCAAAAAATGTGTGATAGAAACAATTTAATCCCTTGTTCACACAAATGCTTTGAACAAGAAAAAAATTGTGCAGAAGGCAAAAAACTATACAGAAATGCAAATGGTAGTAGAAAACAGGAGAAACAACTTAACTTTTAGTAAGATACAATCAAAGGGAGTTTATTTACAAAATCGGAAGATATTTTATCAGTTGAGAAGCACATGTTACCTGTCCTCCCTGTTCAGCATAGAAGCTTGTACTTTCCAGCACGATGCCAATGTCAGCTCCATCAGGAGCAGTCTCTATGAACTCACTACCAGTGTACATAGCTTTAACCACACTTTCATGCTCCTAATTAAAAATAGATTTTGTAAGAATTACTTTTCTTCCGTCACAATTAGCCAATACATTGCCCAAGCAGGAACAGAAACCAAATTGCAATATAGTCAGCAGAGTTTCTAAGCTAGCATAGCAACTAAATTGGCCTGAGATAATAAGCATAAACAACCAAGAAAAAAAATTGCAATTTTGAATTTTTCTTAGTAGAAAACTTAGGTGCATATCAAATGCTAAGCTCCAAATATGAAAAGATAGCATCTATTCTAGAAATGGAGACAGGAAGAAGTCAAGTACAAATGATCATCATATAATTCAAAAGAATGCAACAACAACAATAACAACAACCAAGTCTTATCCCACTAGGTGGGGTCGGCATAATTCAAAAGAATGCAACTAAGAAAATTTCAAGCTACTTTTTCTTGTCAATAAATGAACTATTAGATAGCCAAAGGAAAAAAAACTCATTTTTCTTTTAAACCTGGTTCCATATAAATTTGTAACTATCATCTGTTGTAGCCACACCCTTCTTATGCAACTCAGATGTAGCATCGGCATCCATCACAATGGATTCCCCAACCACCTGCCAAGCACATAAAGCAACAGAAATATCATAATGACAACTGAAATGTTTATTCAATTCAACAAATTTAGAATATATTAAACAGCCTAGGAAAATTTTACATTGAGGTACATGTCAAACAAGTCTGGAAAGGATCGATCTAAAAATGAAATTTGTTCATTAAAAATATGCATGATATAGCAGTTGCAATTCGCAAATAGCATTGACAAACAGAGAAGAGATAAGGGATTCCAAATCAGTACAGTAGTTATACAAGTCAATTGGTTTCCCAACCACTAACATCCATAGTAGTTCCAAGGTAGTACATTGTTGCTGATGGCAATTCATTCCAAACAACAGCATAAAATAAATTCACAAGCTTTAAGCAGATAGAATTGAATTTAAAACAAAAAAGAATTTCAGACAAGTGGTTATGCAAGTCAACCTTAGTTTCACAACCACTAGCATCCATACTAGTTCCAAGGTGGCACGTTGTTGATGGCAATCCAGTCCAAACAACACCATAAACTAAATTTACAAGCTTTAAGCAGATTGAATTGAATTTAAAATCAAAGAGGATTAAGGTTCAGTACGTCAATGCAATTTCATCATGTCCATAGATAAATTATGCTAGTTACAAGAATGAACTACAATATTCATCAAGATGGCATTCCTAATAAATAGCAATGTCAATTTTCTACTTCTAAAAGTTTCTTGTCCCTCTCATTTCTAGTTAGCATCTAAATTCTCTGATGTCATTCAAGAGGCACTCATGAGTTTGGTCATCACTACCCCAAGTAATCGAAGCAAGTCTCCAAAATTCAAATTGATAATTGATTTCAACTACAATATAATGTAGTGAAATTACCACAAAGGCTAAGGTGTGAAAAGTAAATATACTTTTTCAAATTATCACTTACTAGTTAAGAAAAGAATCTTGCAGCTGTTTCTAAAAATTACACTAGTACATAAACAGTTAAATGGAACCAAGACAGTGACAATAACTCAAATATGTAATCCTGTTCAATTCAAGTACCATATCCCTTTTCTTATCCTAGGTCTACAATGTGTTTTATCTGTAGTCAGTCTTCAAATTTATTCAAATCAATAAAATCTCAGGCAGTTATTCATTACCTTAATATCCCATAAGTTAATGAACGATGAGGTATTCCTCACAAAAAATCAAGATAAGCAAGCATTATTAATGCATCACAGACATTAAGTCCATCTTTCAAATAAAACACACACACACCTTACTGCGAGCGCTCCTGGCCTTCTGTCTGGCTTCTTCCATAGCAATGTTAAAACCTTCCCCATCAACTGTAAGTCCCCTTTCTTCAGCCATTAACTAAAGAAATAGATATTGGGAAAAGTTTTCAATAACAAGAAGAGATTGTAAAACATATGCATCAACTTAACACTTCACCTGAGTTAAATCAATAGGAAACCCATAGGTATCCCACAAAATAAATGCCTCCTGCCAAAAATAGGCGTCTCCAAGTAAGTTACAAGAAAGAAGTTAATTTGATGTATGAACTGTAACAAAGTATTTAGTAAAAGTAGAAACCAAAAGCAAGAAAGTTCTAACAGGCAGCAATAATAAAGACGAGCACAACAAAATAGTGAAAATTTATTGCGTCCTATATATACATGATGTAGTAGTCCACTTAGCATGATATCAGAGTTGTCTAGGGTTAGATTCTTTAAAGCAATCCCCTCAGGGAGAGGCCGCCAATTTTGACAACAGCCTACATTCACTTTATCTTTCACTGTGCTCCCAACATTGTCTTCCTCAAAAATACACCTGACCCCAGCTTGGCAAGGGAATCACAAGCTTCAGTAATTGTTATCATTACCAAGAGTGAGCAGGAAGGCAATACCTTCCTTTTTAGTTGTTCCAAAACCGCAAATCTAATCCAGTATAAGGGTGGCCTTTAATAGAGACCCACAAGGTATCTGCTCCTCTAGGAATTGAACCTGTGTTTATGCATTTTTTGACAACTCTTTGCTTCAACTGTGCCAACTGTCTCTTTTCTACATCATCATCAACCAGGAGATCAAGTTCTACACTGCTCATTATTAAGTGTTTGCGAGCACGAGAGAGTAGGTCTGACACCAGATCCAGTTAGTGGGCAGCTCTCAATGATTAGTCCCTCATTGGGACAAAGCTCTCTATTTGTAATTCGCAAAGTGGGAGTTCTTCCTACCAAAACAGTTCTTTCCTGACAAGATCTACTCCCCCTCTTCTTTTCATTGTGGACAGAAACTATTGTCTCCTGCAATGTGACAAGGTATTTGCTCAAGCGAAATTTGTCTCTCCACTTGAGAAGAGACGAGGTATTGTCTACTGCAATCTCTCTCTCTGGATGCCTTAGTATTGCATTTCTTTTTCATCATGGTCATGTCTTAGTTTTATCTTTTCTCCTTGTTAAGCATTTTCTAGCTTAATGTTGTGTTTACTTAAGAGGAAGGGGGCTCAAGATAGGGACAGAAGCAAAACAACCATTTGCCTTGTCTACCTGGATTAGAAAACAACAAAAAAGAGTAAGGGAAAAGATAGGATCAATTTGAATCGCTTTTCCTCACTTTTGTTTAGTTGAAAGTTTGTGGGTGAGGAGAATTGAAAAAAGAAATTTACCATTGCATGTCTTGAGAATGATAAATTGAAGGTTAAAGTTGTCATTTTCTCTCATTCCTCTTCCCTCCATTACTTTCAAGTAAACAAAACAAACGAATTCACCACCACCACCACCACCACCACCACCCCCCCCCCCCCCCCCCAAATATCTTCATTCCCTCTTCCCTACCTCAACACTCTTTATTTCTCCCTCTTCCTCCACTCAAGTAAGACATAACCTAAGTAACAAGCTATACATATATAGTATATTCCTTCCTGATTGAGGGGAGGGCGGAGAATTATTGAGTTTTCAGTTAAAAGTTATAGGCGCAAGGGGCTTAATCCCAACTCAAAATGTCTTAGATTTAGATTATGTGATGCATACTCTATATACCATGTAATAGCCCTCTCTTCAAAGGATGATATCAATATTACCTGCCCACTTAATAAGGGAAAATAGAAAATCATTTACTTTTTCTATAAAGACCCAATTATAAAATTAGAAGAAATGGCATCTGAAAAGGAAAGAGATATGAATAACAACAAAGTTTGAAATTAGCTGGGAAATGTGTGATTGACTACAAGAAACAATAGTCATATTAAGACCAAGTAAGAAATTGAATATTTCATTAAAGTTGTGCTTCCAAGAAAAAATGAGATGGATGAAATGTGATGGAGAAGAGAATTCTCATGTCACTCGTTTCTGTCCATTTCCTTGAGCAAAAATGGAGAGATACGAAGGATTTCTCACACTTTCTCAGTTTTCACTTTCAGCCAAAAGTCAAACAGAAAGTGCTTATTTGGGCAAAAATTCACTAATTTCACTAAAATATTATTTTATTTCTTGTTTATCTTAAGCTTATTTTCCTTTTTTAGCAATTAAGTTTAGAAAATAAAGCTTCCCTCACTCCTTTTTTTCCTCCAGGGATATGTGGAACAAATTTTCAAGGGAACACAATCTGAGAGATCAGTTTCTGTATCATCTCCCTGCAAACTTTTTTCCCTAGCTCACTTCTCTCCCTCATGAATGCTACATTAAATGCAACAACAAAGAGAGCAAAAAAACACAAATCGATTTACATAAATGATCATACGACTATAAATTACTTGACAACTAACAGTACATACCTGCCCACTTAGTGTAGTGCCTTGAACATCCTGCGCAGCCTTCTTAAACTTCTCAATTCCCTGAAAACAATGCGCTCCATTATGTATTATTTACCAATGCAAAATTTTGATAAATGATCAAATAATATATAGTAATAATCAACAAGAAACTAATTGGCTGCTGTGATCCTTGTTACTATTGCTGTACCACCTTCCAAGCTCATGGCTAAGCAAATATATGTGGATGACATGGACAGTCAAAATTGAGCGCAGCATTCACAGTATGTCAACATCTAACTGGGGGAATTTATATAAATGGAGAAGATAATGCTAGTCACATGTTTGACAAATGAATATGAGAATACAACTAAATTAATGGCATTTTCATCCCTGCCCCAGACTGATATACTTCTTTCACAAACTTCACGATAATAAGATCTTGAATATTAACAAAAAGAGAAATGCAATCCAGATAATGGTCTAACAGAAAGGCAAGTCGAATAAAATGCAATTATACGACCTATACTCATGCTGTCAAAACCAACTTTTCTGACTGATTACAGAAGTTCTGATTGCAACTGGGAGATATTAAAGAATAACATGAAGTTGAATTCACAAGAACCAAATAGGTAAGATAATAATATTATAACAAAAGAAATATTTTTCAGAGGGAAAAAAAGAAAATTATGATGCATAGATTCAATTTTTCATCTATAATTATATGAATAAAACATTTACTTTTACTAATGTCCTTCCAAAGCTTGCTTCCTCCTCTGCTATTATCTCTTGTATCTTAGACTGATATTGCTTCAGCTCTGGGAATACATCGCCCATCACTTTAACAACAGTACCTACAAGACTAGATATCATTGCAATCATGAGACAAAAAAATAACAAACATAGAAAACAAGATCAAAGTTACATATATGAATGTCTATATCCTAATGATAACAAGGCGATATGAGATTGATCTAGCATTGAAATAGTCCTCCATGCGAGTAATCCTATTGTGAAAGAAAGCCTTTCCCAGATAGTTTCATAAAGCACCTAGGTAGCAGAGTTTAATATTTTTTTATCATAATACCAACACACAACTTAGCAGTTAACAAGATTGGATTACTTAGACATGCAGTTCTAAATTGCCTAGCAGCAATCATTTGTGCATAAAGGCTGCTCACCATCAACAAATTCATTTCCACCCAATCACAATAAAGATCATATAAATATTCTCAACAATGAATCTACTATGGAATCTTCAAGTATCATAGTTGGAGGCCACAGATTTTCATATCCATTATGTTGGGCCATAAACGAGCCAAACTTTGTGGTGTTTAAGCTTGTTTGATAAGGTAACCGAGCCAAGACAAGCCGAACCTAAAATGAACCAAGCCATTGAAATGATTGATCAAACTTGGTTTAATTTCTTTTTTATAAGCTTGAGCTTTATTTGTTTAGATGTTATTGAGCTTTCAATTCAAACTTATTCGATCGTTTGAAACTTTACATTTTAAAGCTTATTTGATTGGTTATCGAGATGAACATGATCCACCAACTTTGTTCGTGAACATTATTACGAAAAGTTCACAATCTCTGATCATGAACATTAACAAACTGAACACATATGTGTTCAACCTTATTCATTTAGTTTAATAAGTTGTTCAAACTTGTTCATTTAATTAACCTTGTGTACATTAAATGAACATAAATAAACGTTTACCAAGCCGAACACTAAACTTGCTCACAAACATTTAGTTCATTTACAGCCCTACCATTAGGATATTGATAATAACCCAATGCTCAAATGCACAATAAAAGCTCTATAAACTCTATACATGATTATTAGAAATATTAACATAATGGCAGAGACATTTTAATTGCATTTATGAAAAATAATTTAGTCAAATCCCAGCAATATAGACCTTTTTTTTACTGTTTTTTATCTGACAAAAAGTTTTCCAACATTAACATTTTTATCATGGTAAAACAAGAAATATGCATATAGAAAGGCCTTTGTGCTTTGATCAACCTCTTCAACAGGTAGTTTGGCAACATATTTAGGGTTGTCTGTTAGAGAAAATCAAATATGAAGACATGAGAAACTAACATCCACTACTTAAGCATAACGCTTCAACACAAGATGTGTGCATGATGATGATCAAACACTGTCTTATCCTTACACCTTACCCACTAAAGAATCCTTCTTGTGCTTTTAAAACTTCTCTGCCATATCGGACAGCTCGTCGAAGAATACGCCTAAGAACATATTCCCGTCCCTCATTTCCTGTAGATATATCAACTTGTTGAGGTATTTAAATGAGATGAAACACAGGCAAAAGTGAACAGATTAGAAAAAATACATATGTGAACAATATGCAATCAAAGATCATTCATAAATAAGACGTTGACAAATGAGATACCTTATTACATGCACAAACAATCAAATTCATGGCATGCCGTACCTTAAAGTTAAGATGTTACAACAGGGAAAGTTTAGGCTGCAAGTGTACTAAGCATATACAATCTTGGCTACTAGAGAGTATCAAATATGCTCGACTGGTAGCTTTGTCTGGTACCCTTCCATTACAAAACACCAGACACCTACTTTTGACACAGTGCATAACAACCAAATGTCAGGTACAAAATACTAGAAACCTTTATTTGAACAGTACATCATATTTTTGTTCTATATTTTTTGTTCTATCTAAGAATTTATATATGCATCTTTGTTGAAGATGACAACAAGAACAACAACCAAGCTTTTATCCCACTAAATGAGGTCGACTAAGTTGTTGAAGATGACAAAAATGATGATTTGAACTGGGCCTTGCTGCTAGGAAATCATCTAAAAAGCTCAAGGGAATGGCTACGGCAGCCTTGTTCAGCATACACAAAAGGAAAGCAATGTAACATTGATGAGCAGCTGAGATAGATGGACTGAATTGATGATATTGAGTGGCATGACTAGAGGTGGGGCATAAAGAGCAAGAAAGTTTGCAACTTCTACATACCATATTGAGAAGAAAGTGCAGTTAAACTTATCAGGAAGTGAATAGATCCACACTATTCATTACCCCAAGTAACATTAGCAATAGAGAGTAGTGCGGTTTCATTTACCTACTCAAATCCAGTAGCTAACAACAATATTTAAGGATTAGAAAAAAAAAGCATAGACTTCCGGTGAGCAAAAATATTATTTTCCAAGGCTTGAGGATTCCCCATACCTCAAAAGCATATTTAAGCATGAAAATATGGAATAACATAGTGATATATATATATATATATGACAATCAGAATCAGCTAAACACTCCGTTTGGAAAAAGACTGGAACTTACTCGCTTCTAACAACTTATGGTGGTCTGAAAACTTCAAACAGACTTTAAGAGTTCAAATAGATAAAACCATATGGTTCAGAAACACAAATTTTGAAATATTTACCAGGACGGCAACCATCGGCAATAGCAATAGAAAGTGTTCTTATGTGATCGGCAACCACTCTATAAGCCATGTCGACTTTGTCCATATCATCAGATCCTATCTTGCCTGAGTAAGACTGAGCCCCTGTCACCTGTAAACAGTAACAGCAAGATTTAATCAAAATTTCAATGTATTTCAAAACTACACAGAGGAGTTTGATAATAACATACTTGTTGAATGGCATCAAATATAGGCAAGAATACATCTGTATCATAATTGCTCAGTTTGTTTTGAAGAACAGAAGTCAATCTTTCAAACCCCAACCCTGTATCAACATGTTTAGCAGGCAAAGGCCTCAGACTTCCATCGCCTTCCCGGTTGAACTGTGAAAGTGTATAGAAAGAAATATAAAGAAGGAGAATCAATTCAAAAAGAAAAGAATATTTTCAAATATTAATAAAAAAACAAGACAAAATTTTTTTTAAAAAATCATACTTGAATAAAGACGAGGTTCCAAATTTCAATGCATGTAGGATCATCATTATTAACCAAAGCTGCAGCATCACGATTACCAAGACGATCAAAATGTATTTCTGTGCAAGGGCCACAAGGACCAGTATCACCCATTTCCCAGAAGTTGTCCTGTTGATATTACAAAGAATTACATATGGAAAACTTTTCATAATTGTTATGAAACTGTTTGGCAATCCATATAGATCAAGATAAAAATGAAGCTTAACCATAACTTGAGCAAAAACAGAAATTGAGCACAAGAAATTGAACAAAGTAATGAACGTGTAAAAGGACCACATATCAAGAAACTAGACTGGAAAAGACATTTTCAGATAACATAGTATTGCAAAACAAGTTTAACTGTTAAGTTTTTTAAAGAGACCAATTTCCCACTAAGTGGGGTCGGCTATATGAATACTCCTATATCACTAGGCTCGATCTCCTACTATATTCTCATCTATATTTAAATGAATTTTATTTAATTTAATTTTATTATTGTTAACCAAGTATTCTTTCATTTCCCTCTTTTTCGATTGATGTGTATATTTGTCATAGTCTCACATCTCCAAAACTGGGACATTTATTGATCGCCTAAATACATATCTATATCATCTTAAACAAATCTCTCGTAGTTTTCTATTAATAGGTGCAACCTAACTTTCTTTCTAATGTTCTCATTTCTTATTTCTATCCATCCTTTTATGTTCGCGCATCCACTTATGTCCGTAAATCCACCTTAACATCCTCCTCTCTACAACTCTCATCTTCTGCTCGTGTGCTTGATTCATAACCTAACATTCAACTTCATATAACATAACAGATCTAACAATCATTTTGTAAAATTTTCCTTTAAGCTTTAGAGATACCTTACGATCACAAAAAATATCTGATGCTCTTTTCCATTTCAACCATCCCCTTTGTATCCTATGTAAAACATCTCTATCAACTCTATTGTTTTGCAATAACAATTCTAAATACTTAAATCTCTCAATTACAAATTAACTTGTCATCTCTTATCTCAACAATTATCTTGCTAGATTTACTACTATTAAACTTAATGTCTATGTATTCTGTCTTTCCTTTACTAAACCTAAAACCATTTACTTTTACTTCTAGTTTTTCCTACCAAGGTTCAAACTTTGCATTTATTGCGTCACATATCTCATCGACCAAAATAATATCATCTGCAAACACATGCATCATGAAAACGTGTCTTAGATGTGTCCAATGAGCTAGAATACATTACTAGTGTAAAAAGATACGATACTTTGATTTTTCACCCCAGAGTATATTTCATCCTTTTATTCATTTGAAACTTCGATTCTTGTGTGAATATTCTAATTATGAACTATTCCATAAACACATGATAGAACAAGTGAGATAAACAAAACCAAAAGAATTTAAAATTATTGAATGATTTGCAGAAGCATACAATGTTAACTATGAACTAGTGCTTTAGATAGGTCAGTTTTTCTTGAGTTAAAAGAAATTCCTTTTCTCAAAGTAGTTAACAGATAATCTTTTTAACTCATAATTTTTTTTCTCTTCTTCAAATAGACATGAAACCCTAATCTAGTTGAAGAATTCAGAAATGCTGTTCATATTTGCATCATAATTTCTCTCTCTTTTCATTTACAATACCAGAAATTTTGTAAGGTCATAGAAGATGATATATGTCACAACTTTTTGTGGAGAAAAGAGCTTCCAAACTAATGAAATTTACTCCTACTGAAGAACGAAATAAGATATATTCATAATTCAGTATCAAGTACTAGTTACAAAGCGTGAAAAACTTTAATTAAGCTTTTTCAAAATTGAGTGCCTGATAACCTTTTCACAAAAGGAAATTGCAGAAATTACAACCAGAAAAATTCTCAAGTAGATAGGAAAGTTGCAAGTATTTCAAGTTTCGAATTAACAGCTTATGCAATAAAGTACTAATGTTTGAAACATATATTGCCTTACAACCAAAAGGCAGTACTCGAGTAGGTGCCAAAAATTGTAGCCATGTATCTCTAGCTTCAGTATCTGTTGGAAGACCTAACTTTTCGTCACCTCCAAAATAAGTAGCATATATCCTATCTTTAGGCAATTTATAAACCTACAAACCAATAAATTAATAGCAAATCAACTGAGCATTGTGCCGTTAACATTCTGCAGCTACCATTCTTTTATGTGAACCAGTAAAGTCCCACTTCTGCCGCAATTAGTGGGACTTTGAATTGCCGCATTGTTAGTTTGATTAGAATTCAAGCAACTGCGATGTATAAACAAAATCCTGAGAGCACATCAAAGGTCGAGCCTTTCTTATTGTTAAGTACAAAAAGGAAAAACAGAAGACCTCAGTAAGAAGTTCCCAGGCCCAAGAAATGGCCTGGGTCTTGAAGTAATCGCCGGAAGACCAGTTGCCAAGCATCTCAAAAAACGTATGGTGGTAGGTATCCTTCCCGACGTCGTCGAGGTCGTTGTGCTTCCCTCCGGCGCGAATGCACTTCTGGGTGTTACACGCCCGCTTGAGCCGTCCGAGCGGAGTCGCGGGGTTCGCTGTTCCAAGGAAGATGGGTTTGAATTGGTTCATTCCGGCGTTGGCGAAGAGAAGAGTGGGGTCATCCAGAGGAACCACAAGGCTCGACCGCCAGCCCATGCCCCTTGCTCTCGAAGAACCGAACGAAGGTTTCCCTCACCTTGTTCGCCGGCCACTCCACCGGCGGCAATTCGTGATCCATATTCGCCTCTGGCGGCGCCGATTTGAAAGCGGAGGGGGCGGTGGAGCAGATCGAGACACTAAACCTAGGGAGAACAATGGAGCGAGGCGGCGGCAGCGTGCTGAAGAAGAGCATGCTCCAGCACGGATATTGTAGGACATTTATATCGTTATATGAGACGGCAAGAGATTCACATTGATTTAACCGAAAAATATAACGGTTTGGACCGTAACACTTCGTTGATTTATTTCGATTAACGTTTTACCTTGTAGAGAATTACAGTCGGAACCGAAGCCAAGCTGAATCAAGTTATGTTGTGTTCAAATTTCTTTGATAAGACAATCGAATCAAGTTCAAATTGAGCTTAAAATAAATTAAGTTATTGAAATGATTGCTCAAACTTAACTTAATTTTTTTTATAAAATTTGAATTTGATTTGTTTAAATATGCTCTCTTAATTTAAATTTATTTGATTATTTAAAATTTTTACATATAAAATTTATTTAATTGATTATTGATGTTATAGGTTAGTACGCGTAGGTTAAGAAAATCAAGATTTGATCCAATTGACAGCAACACGAGAGAGGCAAGGTCAGATCTCATGGGCGACTAGCTCAGTTCAGTGTCCAACCCCACAGCTAGCTTTAGCCTCATCACCTAGCTCGCCTCGAGACCCACAGTAACCGCCCGAGCAATGACTGCCCGAGCTCTCCCCTATAGT
>NC_133880.1:2423535-2469091 GCF_044706935.1 Curcuma longa | reverse complement strand
CATCTATAATTATATGAATAAAACATTTACTTTTACTAATGTCCTTCCAAAGCTTGCTTCCTCCTCTGCTATTATCTCTTGTATCTTAGACTGATATTGCTTCAGCTCTGGGAATACATCGCCCATCACTTTAACAACAGTACCTACAAGACTAGATATCATTGCAATCATGAGACAAAAAAATAACAAACATAGAAAACAAGATCAAAGTTACATATATGAATGTCTATATCCTAATGATAACAAGGCGATATGAGATTGATCTAGCATTGAAATAGTCCTCCATGCGAGTAATCCTATTGTGAAAGAAAGCCTTTCCCAGATAGTTTCATAAAGCACCTAGGTAGCAAAGTTTAATATTTTTTTATCATAATACCAACACACAACTTAGCAGTTAACAAGATTGGATTACTTAGACATGCAGTTCTAAATTGCCTAGCAGCAATCATTTGTGCATAAAGGCTGCTCACCATCAATAAATTCATTTCCACCCAATCACAATAAAGATCATATAAATATTCTCAACAATGAATCTACTATGGAATCTTCAAGTATCATAGTTGGAGGCCACAGATTTTCATATCCATTATGTTGGGCCATAAACGAGCCAAACTTTGTGGTGTTTAAGCTTGTTTGATAAGGTAACCGAGCCAAGACAAGCCGAACCTAAAATGAACCAAGCCATGATTGATCAAACTTGGTTTAATTTCTTTTTTATAAGCTTGAGCTTTATTTTGTTTAGATGTTATTGAGCTTTCAATTCAAACTTATTCGATCGTTTGAAACTTTACATTTTAAAGCTTATTTGATTGGTTATCGAGATGAACATGATCCACCAACTTTGTTCGTGAACATTATTACGAAAAGTTCACAATCTCTGTTCATGAACATTAACAAATTGAACACATATGTGTTCAACCTTATTCATTTAGTTTAATAAGTTGTTCAAACTTGTTCATTTAATTAACCTTGTGTACATTAAATGAACATAAATAAACGTTTACCAAGCCGAACACTAAACTTGCTCACAAACATTTAGTTCATTTACAACCCTACCATTAGGATATTGACAATAACCCAATGCTCAAATGCACAATAAAAGCTCTATAAACTCTATACATGATTATTAGAAATATTAACATAATGGCAGAGACATTTTAATTGCATTTATGAAAAATAATTTAGTCAAATCCCAGCAATATAGACCTTTTTTTTACTGTTTTTTATCTGACAAAAAGTTTTCCAACATTAACATTTTTATCATGGTAAAACAAGAAATATGCATATAGAAAGGCCTTTGTGCTTTGATCAACCTCTTCAACAGGTAGTTTGGCAACATATTTAGGGTTGTCTGTTAGAGAAAATCAAATATGAAGACATGAGAAACTAACATCCACTACTTAAGCATAACACTTCAACACAAGATGTGTGCATGATGATGATCAAACACTGTCTTGTCCTTACACCTTACCCACTAAAGAATCCTTCTTGTGCTTTTAAAACTTCTCTGCCATATCGGACAGCTCGTCGAAGAATACGCCTAAGAACATATTCCCGTCCCTCATTTCCTGTAGATATATCAACTTGTTGAGGTATTTAAATGAGATGAAACACAGGCAAAAGTGAACAGATTAGAAAAAATACATATGTGAACAATATGCAATCAAAGATCATTCATAAATAAGACGTTGACAAATGAGATACCTTATTACATGCACAAACAATCAAAATCATGGCATGCCGTACCTTAAAGTTAAGATGTTACAACAGGGAAAGTTTAGGCTGCAAGTGTACTAAGCATATACAATCTTGGCTACTAGAGAGTATCAAATATGCTCGACTGGTAGCTTTGTCTGGTACCCTTCCATTACAAAACACCAGACACCTACTTTTGACACAGTGCATAACAACCAAATGTCAGGTACAAAATACTAGAAACCTTTATTTGAACAGTACATATTTTTGTTCTATATTTTTTGTTCTATCTAAGAATTTATATATGCATCTTTGTTGAAGATGACAACAAGAACAACAACCAAGCTTTTATCCCACTAAATGAGGTCGACTAAGTTGTTGAAGATGACAAAAATGATGATTTGAACTGGGCCTTGCTGCTAGGAAATCATCTAAAAAGCTCAAGGGAATGGCTATGGCAGCCTTGTTCAGCATACACAAAAGGAAAGCAATGTAACATTGATGAGCAACATTACCTGGCTAAATGATTGGTGAAGATGCTGAGATAGATGGACTGAATTGATGATATTGAGTGGCATGACTAGAGGTGGGGCATAAAGAGCAAGAAAGTTTGCAACTTCTACATACCATATTGAGAAGAAAGTGCAGTTAAACTTATCAGGAAGTGAATAGATCCACACTATTCATAACCCCAAGTAACATTAGCAATAGAGAGTAGTGCGGTTTCATTTACCTACTCAAATCCAGTAGCTAACAACAATATTTAAGGATTAGAAAAAAAAAGCATAGACTTCCGGTGAGCAAAAATATTATTTTCCAAGGCTTGAGGATTCCCCATACCTCAAAAGCATATTTAAGCATGAAAATATGGAATAACATAGTGATATATATATATATATGACAATCAGAATCAGCTAAACACTCCGTTTGGAAAAAGACTGGAACTTACTCGCTTCTAACAACTTATGGTGGTCTGAAAACTTCAAACAGACTTTAAGAGTTCAAATAGATAAAACCATATGGTTCAGAAACACAAATTTTGAAATATTTACCAGGACGGCAACCATCGGCAATAGCAATAGAAAGTGTTCTTATGTGATCGGCAACCACTCTATAAGCCATGTCGACTTTGTCCATATCATCAGATCCTATCTTGCCTGAGTAAGACTGAGCCCCTGTCACCTGTAAACAGTAACAGCAAGATTTAATCAAAATTTCAATGTATTTCAAAACTACACAGAGGAGTTTGATAATAACATACTTGTTGAATGGCATCAAATATAGGCAAGAATACATCTGTATCATAATTGCTCAGTTTGTTTTGAAGAATAGAAGTCAATCTTTCAAACCCCAACCCTGTATCAACATGTTTAGCAGGCAAAGGCCTCAGACTTCCATCGCCTTCCCGGTTGAACTGTGAAAGTGTATAGAAAGAAATATAAAGAAGGAGAATCAATTCAAAAAGAAAAGAATATTTTCAAATATTAATAAAAAAACAAGACAAAATTTTTTTAAAAAAAATCATACTTGAATAAAGACGAGGTTCCAAATTTCAATGCATGTAGGATCATCATTATTAACCAAAGCTGCAGCATCACGATTACCAAGACGATCAAAATGTATTTCTGTGCAAGGGCCACAAGGACCAGTATCACCCATTTCCCAGAAGTTGTCCTGTTGATATTACAAAGAATTACATATGGAAAACTTTTCATAATTGTTATGAAACAGATTGGCAATCTATAGTAGATCAAGATAAAAATGAAGCTTAACCATAACTTGAGCAAAAACAGAAATTGAGCACAAGAAATTGAACAAAGTAATGAACGTGTAAAAGGACCACATATCAAGAAACCAGATTGGAAAAGACACTTGCAGATAACATAGTAATGCAAAACAAGTTTAACTGTTAAGTTTTTTAAAATACCAATTTGGGCATTTCCACCCAAAATTTGATCCGCCCTTTTGAGAATTGTGTTGCATAACATAATCATTAATCTGGAATTTAATCAATACATAGGAAGTAAAAAGAGGCAGAGGGAACAAGATTAGTAAGAAAGGCAACGAGTACATATAATAATCACAAATTATGCAACTGTTCTAGGAAAAAACTTGGAATAGCAGAATGATGATATGAATAAGGCAAAGGATTTCATCAACAACAAGAACAACAAACTTTTATCCCACTAAGTGGGGTCGGCTATATGAATACTCCTATATCACTAGGCTCGATCTCCTACTATATTCTCATCTATATTTAAATGAATTTTATTTAATTTAATTTTATTATTGTTAACCAAGTATTCTTTCATTTCCCTCTTTTTCGATTGATGTGTATATTTGTCATAGTCTCACATCTCCAAAACTGGGACATTTATTGATCGCCTAAATACATATCTATATCATCTTAAACAAATCTCTCGTAGTTTTCTATTAATAGGTGCAACCTAACTTTCTTTCTAATGTTCTCATTTCTTATTTCTATCCATCCTTTTATGTTCGCGCATCCACTTATGTCCGTAAATCCACCTTAACATCCTCCTCTCTACAACTCTCATCTTCTGCTCGTGTGCTCGATTCATAACCTAACATTCAACTTCATATAACATAACAGATCTAACAATCATTTTGTAAAATTTTCCTTTAAGCTTTAGAGATACCTTACGATCACAAAAAATATCTGATGCTCTTTTCCATTTCAACCATCCCCTTTGTATCCTATGTAAAACATCTCTATCAACTCTATTGTTTTGCAATAACAATTCTAAATACTTAAATCTCTCAATTACAAATTAACTTGTCATCTCTTATCTCAACAATTATCTTGCTAGATTTACTACTATTAAACTTAATGTCTATGTATTCTGTCTTTCCTTTACTAAACCTAAAACCATTTACTTTTACTTCTAGTTTTTCCTACCAAGGTTCAAACTTTGCATTTATTGCGTCACATATCTCATCGACCAAAATAATATCATCTGCAAACACATGCATCATGAAAACGTGTCTTAGATGTGTCCAATGAGCTCATACATTACTAGTGTAAAAAGATACGATACTTTGATTTTTCACCCTAAGTATATTTCATCCTTTTATTCATTTGAAACTTCGATTCTTGTGTGAATATTCTAATTATGAACTATTCCATAAACACATGATAGAACAAGTGAGATAAACAAAACCCCCGTGCACTTGCCCTTCTGTTGAAATCTAGCTGCTACCTTAAGCATATTGCTATTATGTGGGCTAAATATATCGGCAAAATAGTTTAAAATTATTAAAGCCTTGTGGAAGCAGTCAAATGTTAACTAACAGCTGGTGCTGCAGATTTTAAGATAGGTCAGTTTTTCTTGAGTTGAGAGAAATTAGTTTTCGCAAAATAGTTAACATAATCCTTTGCTCTCATAAATTTTTTCTCTTTCCTTTGTAGACAAAAAACTTTATATAGTTGAAGATTCCAGAATACCATTTCATCTTTGCATCACAATTTCTTTCTTTTGATTCACAGTATGAGAAATTATGTAAGGTTGTAAAAGATGATGTATGTGGCAACTTTTTTTGGAAAACAGAAATTCTCAACTAAAGAGGTTTTACTCAAATATCAAAATGAAATAAGATATATTCACAATTCATTATGAGCATTTGTTACACAGTGCTAATACTTGGTAAAGTTTTTTCAAAATTGAGTCTCCTGATAACCTTATTCACAAAAGTACAAAAAGATCAATTTTAAAGTAGATTGGAAAGTCTCAAGGCATTTCACGTTTCAAATAAACAGTTAATATGATATAAAGCACTAACATATGTTTCTGACGTATCATACCTTACAGCCAAAAGGCAACACCCGAGCAGGTGACAAAAATTTTAGCCATATATCTCTAGCTTCAAAATCTGCTGGAAGTCCCAGCTTCTCATCACCACCAAAATAAGTAGCATATATCCTATCTTTAGGCAATTTATATACCTGCGAGTCAATAAATAATTTGCCACTATTAGTTGACTTAGCATTGTGCAATTAATATGCAGAAGCTATCACACATTTTATGTGAACCAGGAAAAGTTAATGATTTGAAACACCTGAATATACAAGCATTGACTTGTAAAAACTCAAATTAAGTAAAATCAAGGAAACAATTTCAATCTCCGACAAGCACCAAGAATATTCAAACTTACTCAACGGGAGTTGGACTTTATATTGAAAGACTGGTAATTTGATTGAAGTGCAATAAACTGTGATATTTTTTTTTTTGAAAGATATAGCTGGAATTAGTAAAACAATTGAAGACGAATAGGAAACGCTAAAGATCCAGACTTTATTATTGGAAAGTAGAAGACGAATAGGAAAAATAGAAGACCTCGGTTAGAAGTTCCCAGGCCCAAGAGATGGCCTCGGTCTTGAAGTAATCGCCGAACGACCAGTTGCCAAGCATCTCAAAGAACGTATGGTGGTAAGTATCCTTCCCAACGTCATCGAGGTCGTTGTGCTTCCCTCCAGCGCGAATGCATTTCTGAGTATTACACGCCCGCTTGAGCCGTCCGAGCGGAGTCGTGGGGTTCACCGTCCCAAGGAAGATAGGTTTGAATTGGTTCATCCCAGCGTTGGCAAAGAGAAGGGTAGGGTCATCCAGAGGAACCACAGGGCTCGAGCGCCAGTTCACGTGCCCCTTGCTCTCGAAGAACCGGAAGAAGGTCTCCCTCACCTTGTCCGCTGGCCACTCCACCGGCGCCCCTTGGTGATCCATATTAGCAGGCGCCGCCGATTTGAAAGCGGAGGCAACGGTGGAGTAGATGGAGACGCTAACCCTAAACCTAGGGCCAACAAGGTAGCGGAGCGGCGGAAGCGCGTTGAAGAGGAGCATACTCCAGCACGCTCATTTTAGGATATTTATATGAGATGAAAAGAAATCGACAAATATAACGGTTCGGACCGTAACACTTCGGACCGAATCTGGGAGGTGAGCCAACGGAGATTCGCCGTAAATAACGTTGAATATTAAAAACGTTACGTGCTTCTGTAACGGTTGTGTACCACTTTCTACAATAACATTGCCTTGCAAATCAAGATTTGACTTATTTCTAGCATCATTATGACGGTTATACTTTTACCTTGTATATTAATGTAATAAAATCATAATTAAAAGGAATGAAAATGAAATGAAATAATATTGTAACGGAAATAATATTGTAACGGTTATGAACAAATTTTTTAGGGTAACATTAACTTGCAACATGGAGTTTTGATTTATTTCGATTAACGTTTTACCTTGTAGAGAATTACAGTCGTAAACGAGCCAAGCTGAATCAAGTTATGTTGTGTTCAAATTTCTTTGATAAGACAATCGAATCAAGTTCAAATTGAGTCTAAAATAAATTAAGTTATTGAAATGATTGCTCAAACTTAACTTAATTTTTTTTATAAAAATTTGAATTTGATTTGTTTAAATATTATTGCTCTCTTAATTTAAATTTGTTTGATTATTTAAAATTTTTACATATAAAATTTATTTAATTGATTATTGATGTTATAGGTTAGTACACGTAGGTTAAGAAAATCAAGATTTGATTCAATTGACAGTAACACGAGAGAGGCAAGGTCAGATCTCATGGGCGACTAGCTCAGTTCAGTGTCCAACCCCACAGCTAGCTTTAGCTCATCACCTAGCTCGTCTCGAGACCCACAGTAACCGCCCGAGCAATGACTGCCCGAGCTCTCCCCTATAGTTATAGCCGTCAAGTTGGATTAGGTCCGCCGACTCCGAGTTGGCCCGCCCCGTCAAGTAATTTAGGTGAGTTGGGTTGAAATTTTATCAAACTATTTTAAGATGAGTTCAGATAGGTTGGCCCGCTTAAGTCCGTGACCTGCGTAGCTTGGCCCGTAACGAGCTTGAGTTGGTCCACGGGTTGATAAAGTTTATTTATTTATTTTAAATTTTAAAATTAAAGTAGAAAACTCAATGAATTAGTTAGTCTGATCCATTTAAATTACAATTCAAGCTTAAAATTATAATTCAAACTTAAAATTTTCAACTTAATCAATTGAAATTATAATTCAAACTTAAAATATAAGTTGGCCCGTTTGACAGCTCTACCTATGGGTTGTCCTTCCCTCATGGGTTGGCCCGTTTGATAGCTCTACCTATAGTTCAATGGTTGATCCCTGACTTGATCCCCTAGTCAACCGCTCGAGCTCCCCCTCTAGCTCAATAGCCGATCTTCGACTCCAGCTGTAACGCCCGTCCTTACCATATACCAGAGTCTTACGACGGACGTTACGGGGTTTCATTTTTTTTTACATACATACATATAAAGTATATCACATACGAGAAATCTAATCTTGCAGCGGAAACATTTTAACATAATAGAAGTTCATATGTGATATTTAAAACATCTTAAGAGCATGCAAATATTGTCTAAGTTATTAAGGTTCTATCATCAACCACATAACATCATAAATCTTAAACAATAGCAATTAACACAGTCATTTAGCATGCAGTATCTAGGTTTCAT
Source organism: Curcuma longa (assembly GCF_044706935.1). Taxonomy (NCBI): domain Eukaryota; kingdom Viridiplantae; phylum Streptophyta; class Magnoliopsida; order Zingiberales; family Zingiberaceae; genus Curcuma; species Curcuma longa. The sequence continues at coordinate 2,460,889 of NC_133880.1, read as the reverse complement.
ATTCGTCGTTATGGCACCACCACACACATCTTTATTGGCCTTGTCCAGCTGCTTCCCGTTCCCTAACGGCCTTGATTTGGTTCTGCAACATGAGAAAGAAAAGACTGTAAGCACAAGGCTTAGTAAGCTCCTTTCCTACTCACCAAAACCAAGTCGTTAATCCGAGCATATAAATATCATATGGTAAAAGCAAGCATAAACATCAAGCATACCATTTCATAAACATTGAGCACATGTAATTTCCTTAACTTACATTGTCATAATATGCATAAGTGTAATGCACATGCTTTTGAAAACTTATTACATAATAAGTGAAATTAATCATCTTTTCATTCTTTAGGGATCCCTGGCTTGTACCCATTCATCTTTTGCGCGCCATTCCAAATAGTACGAGGTTGCAAGTCTCGACTATTCGGTTACTAGGTCTTTTGTCTTTCGACCTAGAGCCGTTCTTTAGGTGGCCATCCCTTGGATCCCTTTCGGGTTCCGGTACAAGCCCTTCATTAAAATAATTTAATGCATATACCTTCATTTATCATGTCATTATGAATGTCCCTTTTATCATTTCATCGTACATCATCATTTATACATGATGAACATTTGGACATCATTTCATGTGGTTATAACATATCATGATTTTCATCTTGTGTCAACAACATGAGATAAACTCACGTCATGAACCTTTTATCACGGTTGCCCACATGAACATCTTTGTTCAATCAGAACCTTACAGTTTTCTTAGGGGTAAGCGACCCTTATAGGTTACCTTTTTCCTTAGGTCCTGTCAATTCTTATTACTTGGAACGTAATAAGTTAGACTAAGGCTACCCTTTTAGTGGTTGATCGCATAAGAACTCTAGATCCGACCAAGTCCCTAATCTCTTAAGGTTGGTTGAATCGTCTCGGAGTCCCCTTTGGTTTCTTTGCTTTCCCTACGTACCCTTATCTATCTTAACTTCATAAGAGAGCCTCAAGTCGTATTTAAAACCTATTAGAGTAGGTTCAAACCATCACTTGGGTCCCCTTCCTAGGTTGGCCGAACCTCACAAGGTTGAACCTCGAGTTAGGTTTAGCCATTGATGTCCTAGGTTCTTGTTAAGGTTTCTCTACCTATTAAAGTCATTAGTTAGGATTAGAACTACCATTAACCTTTTTGTTTCATGGTGGCCGAACCCTATACCTTTTTAAAACCCATTGGTTGACCTTGACTTAGTTACACATTCTCTTACATCATGATAGGCATTCATTTCATGGCATTCCGACACATTACCTAGTTTGAACTTCGACCTAAACCATGGTTACATGGTCTGGCCGAATGTTCCATCCCCTAAAAAGCATGCATTCAATTCTCTAAAAATACATATTGAAGTATGTGGCATATTCTCTAGCCTATCCAATCCTTGTCAGGTTTCATCATCATGTAAAACATACCATAAAAGTCTTTGCATGTAAAACTTCCATATAAATCATTTCTTGTTTTTTTTTCTTCTAGACTATGGCATGTTAACCCAACGCTTAAAACTCTAGCATGAATAGGCCGAAACCTAAGAGTCTATAGCATAAGACCTTAAGTTGTTATCACATGGAGACTTATACATTTACACAAATAGCATAAGGAAACTATTTTACAAAACATGCTTTTAGGCCCTACTCTTAAATTCCATGGTTGAACATTATAATCAAGTCTTCTTTATATTTTTTTTTTCTTTTCTTCCTAAATGAATCTCTAGGAATACTAAGACATCATGGAACAATCGAAACAATCATGCTGCAGGGTGAGGGAGTCTTACAACCAACGCGAGAAAACCCTTCTTTTCGGTGGTTTCTTTGGTGCCCTTCCTTTCTTTCTCCACGCCTCTAGCCCTTGTGTTATCTTCTTGTTTTTGACAACAAGGAGAACATGAGTTCCGGCCAGATTAGTGTATGGACAAGCGAGAAAGAAAACGACCAAGGAAAAACTTAACCTATCCCTTACCAATGACTTTCCCTAGAGCCCTTGTCTTGTTGTCTTTCCCTTGCTTGGTTGGGGGCGCCGGCCACTTAGTCTCCCTTGGAGGATTTCGGTCACAAGGAGAGGAGATGGAGAAGAGGGCTTCGGTCACAAGGTGAAGAGGAGAGATGGAGAGAAAACCAAGGAGGCTAACTCTTGCCAATCCCTTGCCTTAACCCTTTTCTCTTGTTGGTTTCTTCCTCTTGCTTGTAGGGACGCCGGCCACTTGGAGTTCTTGGGGGGTTTCGGTCACAAGGGGAGAGGAGAGGGAGAGTTTCGGTGGAAAGAATGAGAGGAGAGGGAGAGGGTTCGGTTATATGAGTGGAGGGAACAATGAGGTGGAAAACTTCCATGTATTCCCCTCCTCACTTGGCATGAAATTCCCTCCTAAACTCTTTCCTAATCTTCCCTCCTTCCCTTGGCCGACCAAGGCTTTCCTTCTTCTCCCCTTTTCGAATTTTGAATTCCCCTTTCCCTCTAAGAGTTTCGGCCAAGGCCCCATAAGGAAGGAAAACTCGATTAGAGAGGGAAGGAAATTAACGGAGCAATCACCTTAAACTTACCATTTAGGGAGAGGTTCATTCCTTATCCTTATTTATTCGAAATTTGAATTTCGAATCTATTCCTTCTCTACATATTTCGGCAACCACATTATAGGTAAGAAATTCTTGATTGAGTGGGAGAAACCTAATAGAGAAAAGTAATTGTAAACTGCCTTTTATAACCTCTCTTCCTTTATCTCCTCATTTAAATTTATTTCTCTATGTGTCTCTAACAAGATAATCTTGCTAGCACATTTGGTTAACTCATGCTTCTACTAGGCTTGCCATTCATGAGGTCCAAGGATCAATCCCCGGCTCCTCCATTAATTTTTCTTTCATTTTACCTTTTTGCAAGCCCACATGAAATTAACCCATTAAATCATCAAGACACATATGGAAATTAAATTCCTTTGGAGCAATCATTCATTATCTTATTATCCAAGAATTATTTAAGGAAAATTGCGGGTATTACACTAGAGACAATTAAGTTTTGTGTTATTCAATTTTTTTAATAAAATAATTAAATTGAGTCTAAAATAAATCAAATGAAATGGTTGCTTAAGCTTGTGTTTTTTCAAACTTGAGTTTGGTTCGAGTTTTGAATTTATTTCGTTTAGATATTATCGATCTTTTAATTTGACTTATTTAATTATTTAAAATTATTATATTTTTAAATTGATTTGGTTGGTTAATGAGTTTTATGTATTCATTTTGAGAATTTATTTATTTATTAATAAATATGATTTATAAGTTTTGTTCGTATATATTATTTATAAACATTAATGAATTAAATATATATATATATATTCAAATGTATTCATTTAATTTTATAAATTATTTAAATTTATTTATTTAATTATCTTGTATATTATTTAAATTATTATATTAGTCGAATATCAAAATTGATCTACCTTATCTACTTTGTTTGATAGGCCAACCTGTCCATTGGTCTATCATGTTAAATTCAATTAATAGAATCATAGTTTAATTAAGTATTCAACTTGTTTGATCTTTCTAGTTGCTAAATTTAATTGACTCAATTGGTCTACCTACAATACCGAACTAATCCACAAAAGCTCGCTCTAACCACATGCACACTTAATTTAACCATCTAACCTAATCCATCGAGGATCACTCGACCCAATAGATTGTTCAACTTAAAACAACAATAACAATAACAATCAGAATCACAAGATGAGATCAACTATTTGATCATCTTAAGTCATTTAATGCACTCAATGCATCTAGCTTGGTGGTGTAGGTAGACTGAACATTCTAACACATGGACTGACCTAATCCCACTATATGGGAGGTAATAATTTTTGAAAAGGTTCAACCTGATAGATTCATGTTCTTGACAGAGTCCTAATTTGACTTGGTGAAGCATGAAATTGATCCCTGGACTTATGACGAAGCACTCCAAGATAAAGATGCAGCAATCTCGGCAAAGTGCAATAATATTCTGTCGTGAAATAGAATCCATGTACCTTCTAATGATCAAGTCACCGTGTAGAGCTTGTATTGTTGGTGCAGTTTGCACTAACGATCAAACTCAGTTTTGATGTATGACAAAGTGGTTAAAATTAGGTTTGTTGTTTCTGACCTCTTTAACTAAGTGTGCAGGGTCGAAAGACTTAGAACCAGACACCAGGCTGAAGTCCAGGGTGGTTGAGCCCTGGCAGGAAGTCCAGTTGGGTCCGCGGAGTCTGACAACTGGCCGAAGACCAAGTTGGTTGAGACTTGGCAGAAAGACCAGGGTGGTTGAGCCTTGGTAGGAAGTCCTGGTGGGTTAAGAAGTCAAGTAGAGCTGCACGAGGTAAGTGAGGTAAGTCACTGGAGGAGCGAACCAATGAGGACGAGTCCAATTTTGGACTTTAGGCGCGGTCCAATTTAGACCCACTGGGGTGATCTAAGTTGAGTCCTGATTAGATCCTGGTCTGGATTGACAGGATCTAATTAATTTAGAATATTTTATATTTTAATATATGTTATTTTATAGGATTTATTTCATATATGGACTAAATTAATTTTGCAAATAAACTCAATAAAATTAATCTTAATTATTATTCATTTTGTAAATCTAAAATTAAGAAGGATAAAATTAAAGAGCATGAATATTCATTTTATTTATTATTATTCATTTTATTAAATGATAAAAAATTATTCATATAAAAATAATATATATATATATATATATATTTAAATTATTTTTTAATCCTGGATAAGATAAACTGCAATGCGTGGATCAAGTTTTGCGTTTTTTTAAAACATTTGCAGATCTAGATAAACTCATTAGTGTCTATATAAAGCTTCGGTCAGTGCATGAATAACACAACTTCGACCAACGTCATTCTTCTGCGGCGGCCCGAGCTTCGACACGACCATGTCCAACTTCTGCCGGAAGATCACCCCCAACATTCGAGCGTGTCCAGAATTTTCTATTGTTGGATAACGAAGAAGTTTTTTTTAATATTTATTTTCGGTATTTATTTAAAAGTCAAAAATGTGGGGTTGTCACACTTTTGATCATTGTATTCGCCTACTCTACCAGAGTTTTGTCTGGTAGAGAGATTTAGTAGATTGCCCACTGGAAAGGTCCAAGGGACCTGGGCCTTCGAGTAGGAGTCGTCGACGGCTCCGAACGAAGTAAAAAATTACTTGTGTCTTTCGTACGTATTTTCTTTCATCGCTTCGTATTCATTTTTTACTGCACGCTTTTCAAAACATAAACTTTCTAACTCTGACACTCGATCCTACAACAACAGATTCCACCTTTTACTTAAATGGGAGCAACATTCTCACAATTCGGCCTAACACTAAACCAGAATCAGAATTTACGCTTAACACAATTCGGCCTAACACTAAACCAGAATCAGAATTTACGCTTAACACAATTCGGCCTAACACTAAACCAGAATCAGAATTTTCGCTTTAAAAAAATACATGTTTACTGATTTGAAACACTTCTTAAAATGCTAAAGCAGAATCAAGACTTACATTAATGAAAAATAGATTTGCAAAGGAAAAGCAATTTTGAACTTATTTTATGTACGGATTCGAGCTTCATTGCTCGTGAAAGTGAGGTTTCTGCACAAATTGGACGGAAACTAATATAGAGGAAAACTTGTGAAAAAAAATTTCTCTATCTTTTCCTTCTACCCTTTATTTTTGCCAAAGGAAATAGAGGGAAAGTCTGACAAGAAAATCTTTATGCGTCCTTATTTCTTTCTCAGTTTGATTCCCTTAATTGTAGATACAACTAGGTTTATTTGCATTGCACCTATGAACAACACATTTTCGTTCCGTGTATTTACTTTCTTGATGGGGAAGGTGACATTACAATCATTGTGCCTTTTATTTACTCTTCCACAAAATATCTTCTAAATTCATTCTAAATAAAATCTCATCGATTAAGACAATATCATATGTACGTAACATCTACCACAGAGGTTTGTCTTTAATAAAACCAATAGTTCATATACTATTCAAAAAATACCATGTACCTTCACAAAAAATTCATTAGACATGCTCTTAACAATCAAGCTACTAAAATCATAGAAACATTTATCAATGGAATGAATTGAGCTCACTAAAATTTATGGATCGTGCATCACTTTTCAAGAAGGTGCAAGTTTTCCATATCATCAAGTTTGATTTATGAATAATAGACATTTCAACTGTAACTTTAGCATATTACAAAAAAAAGAATGTACATATAACCTTCAAGACAAGATTGAGCTGAAAACCCCATATTTACTGGAAGTCACAAAAGATCAACTATACCACTTTGCATCAAGATGGATGGGTGAGAGATGGCTTTATGTGGGTGCAGTGCAATCCAAACAACATCATTCCAATGAATTAGAAATTGCTTCTAGAGAAGCCAAATATACATGTAGATAATCATTCTTCCAGCGTCTAGCAAAGGTTATGTTAGAGTCAAATCCAAGTATAATTGGCCTTGATGGAGCTTTTAAAATTCATTGTGCTTCCTAATGGAGCTTTTCAAGGTGCAACCACTTTCAGTAAGCACTAAAAATCAATTCACTCAATTAACGAAATTCAGGGCTTTAACCAATGAAATTCACCCAAAGTACAATGATAAAAAATCAAAATAAAACCCCCTCTAGATTAATATCTATATCAGCAAAATAATTTGAAAAGAAAAAAACACAGCTATCGATGATAACCTCAACTGCCTCCGATAGATGACCTTCATCCTTGTAAATGACACCACAATGTGTGAGGGCATACGCATTGAATGGATGAAGCTTAATTGCTTAAGTAAAGCAAGCAAAAGCTAACCTCAATTGATTTTGCATTTGGAGGCAGATCCCCTTGCCTATAATTCTTCCAGATTGGTTTTATCATTCTCAAGGATGTTTTCATACAACAACTAAGCATCTGCAAACTTGTTTCGCAACCTTAGACAATTGGCGGTAGAGCATCATACCCTTCAATCTTCTTCCGAAGCAAAAGAACGTCAGGATGAGTCGAGAACTGTCTAAAGAAGACCTCAAAACTTCAGGGCAGACATCCTCCGATAGTGCACATTCCCTCTTAATCCCATTATCAGTGTCCTCCGTCCATGCCATGACGAACTAGCCACCTGATACTGCTTCTGGAAAGTTTAAAAGCAATGGAAGAAATTAGCAAAATTAGCCGCTTAGTTATCCGAGAGCAATTGTACATGAAAACGAGGATACAGATTTCATGATCACTGGCACAACACACATGATCGATCAGAATCATGCCTTCTCTGGGCATTAGCATTAGAACCCATAAGGAAGATCAATCAGAATCATGCCTTCTCATCTCCTTGTCTCTGTTCTGGTGTTCTTGCTTTGCTTGTAGTCCCAGTCACGAGTTTGTTTCTTCTCATGGTGTTTCCTATGTTTTCTTTCCTCATTCCTTCTCTCTTCGGCTTCGCATCTTGGTTTATCTCTACTCCTGTCGTCGTGTCTCCTTTCGCTTTTTTCTTCCCGACGCCTTTTTTTGCTTTTGTCAACTGAACGATCTTCATCACTTTCGCTAATTGGAGTTTGTTCATTCTTACTAGGTGCCATATCCATTGTTTCTGGAAGAGTGCTCGACTCAGGTTGATTACGAGGTGCCCTGCAGCACACAAAGCTCAAGTTTTAGTGCAAACAAGCATTGTGAGTTAACAATCTCAAAATTCTAGAGCAATCAAATTATTAATATGCATAACCATACTCACACAAAAGGCAGCAAAAACAAAGTATATGCATAATCATTCACTTGAAAAGGCAGCAAAAAATATGTTATACAAGAATTTTAAAAGAAGAGATTAAATTTATCGAGATAGTGAACTTACTTATACACGCCGAGCCCTTGTATTACAATTGCCTCAGCATGCTGAGCGCCCAGATCCTCAGCAGTAGATCCTCTCTTTACAAGCTCTGCATACTCATGCTTATCCAACCGATTGCCTTGAGGCCGACCAGCTCGCTTAGGAGCCAAGCCAAGCGCTTCTCGTATAGCCTGCTCTTCCTCTTCTTTAATCCTTCTGATTTCTTCTTTCACGGAATCCATCTCCGAGCTGGCAGATTTCTTGTCCCGAGCATACCAGGTCAGATCTTTCCCTGAAGGTAAGGTAAAATAGAAGTATTTATATAATTTCCAAACAACCTACCATTTCTAGTTTGGCCCGTAAGAGATTGTAACAAGAAAGAAAAGAAAAGACAAGAAAAAACTAGAATGTTAAAAATCTCATAGTACAGAAGTCAGAATTATGTCTGTGAAAAGATAACTTGAAAAAACAAAGACTACTAAAGGTTTATTTGTTTTGCAGAAAATATTTTTTCATATAATGTTCACTAGAGTTTTCCAGCATTTAGCACAACGCAAAATGTTAATCAACTAAAATTTTGTTTTAAACTGGTCGTCTTTGAACTCCCCTTCCATCCACCACAATCTTGAATTTCCCATCCCTTTGTCTCCTTCTACTCTACAACCCCCTTCCACAAACTCCACCTTCCACAAACTCCATGGTCAATGGCAAATTATTATTATTATTATTATTTATCAAAGGAACCTCAAGTTTCAACTCCTAAATATTTGCATACGAGCCAAGGGAAATCAAACTGCGGAATTTTAAGCCTAAAACAAAAGTGCAATAATGTAAGAATATAACAATTGAACCAATGCTTAGGTGCATATGATGATGAATGTTCATAAAAACTAAAATTCAGCTAAAATGATTAAATTGCTAAGAAGCAAGGCAATCATGGAAAAGAATTCAATTCCCAGTGTGACAGAACCTAGATACATAACTAGTTTAAATGATAGCAACGGCACAAGTTCTACCAGAGTGCGGAAGATGCATAGAAAAGTAAAGATTCATGAAATTGGAGGTTGATATAGTAGAAGAATTCCTGCTACAAGATATACACACTAGCATAGATGATAAACCCAGAAAATAATGCTTTCTTGACAACATATGGCAGGAGTAAAAAAGAAATATCTTGGAAAAAGAAATATGGTGAAAAGTGTGATTTACTGCCATAATTAATGGATATGAATCATCGAGGTTCATATAGAATGGATATGATTCACCCAGCAATTTCATTCAAATATGCCGAATAATATCAATAAGCATAAAATAGATTGCACTGACTACACACAGTTAAAGCATAAAATAAAAGACTAGGAGCAGTACCTTTCTGCCATCGGCCAACAGGAGCTTTAATGCTGTGACCAAGATAATTCTCTCGATGCTTATCAACCTTCACATCATCCCATTTGAATTCTTTAAAAAAACAACAACAAGACACTGTGAGTCCCAACTACTTTTGAAATGTGAAAGCAAATATTCAAAATATAATAATACCTCCTAGAACAAACCATTAAAGCTGATAATAAAAACAGCTGATAATTTGCAATTTGATGGAACAGATGGCCCAATAAACTGCACTACGTCATGGTATTTTCCCCCAATTTAATGCATTTGTTCAGTAAAATGAACATTAAATTGATTTAAACATAAGACACTTTCAAGATCAGAGGAAATACAGAGTGCCATCCACGTCCATCTACAGGTGTAACTTCCCAAGGATGTTTATACTTGACAGGTAAAGTTGCTAGGATTCCGAAACACATAATTTTAAGTGGACAACACAAGATATGTTCCCCATGCCTAAGCCATGCACAGATTTCTTGGTGAGAGTTTTTAAACATCCACTGAATTTAGAATTTGCCATTATACAGTCAATAACTCATACATTTCTTGCATTTCAAACAATGTGACTGCATGGTAAGAAAGCATAATTATTGATATGTCTCAGCATGATAAACGCATGAAATTGATTGTTGCCGAATATGACCACAAAAATCTATTTGTCACCATAGACTTAGGAAACGATGTGATAAATCTGATAGAAACAATCCCATAACAACATACTGCATGATGCTAGATGTTCTAGCCTCATGCCTGAAGGAATAGTATATTCTTAACATTTTTAGACCAGATTAGTGCTACCTTACTCATAAGAAAAAACCTTAGTCCTCAAACACGTCACGGATCCGTGCAGTAAAACCACCAGATTAAAGAAGCAAACTTTTCGTACTAAAAATTTAGGTTTCCATAAGCGAATTACTCATATGAAGATCGACGCCAGACTAAATTATAAACTCTGATGTTGGTTATGAACTGAAAAAAAAAATCAACACATCTAAAGTAAACAAACCATCAGAAAAGCGGGGCCTACGTAGATCGCCCTATACGCTACGATCCGCGTAAAACTTAAAGAAGATTTGTCTAAGCCGACACAGAGAGATAGAGCCATAAAAAGGGAAGGACAAAAGAGAAGAAGCTTACGATCTCGACCGCCTCGAACACCTCCTCTAGAAGGATGATACATCGCTTCCTCCTCCTCCGCTTCGATCCCAAATGCGATTTCAGCGGCGGCCAAAAAAAAAAAAAGTTGTAACGAAAAGTGAGATAACGATACACGAGGATTAAGTATATACGGCGGGCGAGAAAAGTTCGGTTAAAGATTCGTTTAAAAATTTAGTTTGATTATTTTGAAAATTTATTTGTTTAAAAAAATTAATTAATTATAATTAATTCAATTTTAATTTTAAAATTTATTATTCGATTGATCATAATTAATTAAATTTAAAAAAATAATTTTTAAATTTTATAAAATTTTAATTAATTAATAAATCTTCTATAATATTTAAAAATTTTAATTATTTTAATTTGATTCAATTTTAATCGAATAAACCTAACGAGTGCAAACATGAACCATACCTGAAAAGCGAACGAAATGAATCGTGCGAACCTAACGGGTCAGTTTTTAATAAATTAAAATTTATGATATATTATTTTTTAAGTGGAGAAAAGGAAAATCTCTATAATATTTAAAAACGAGTTAATAAAATATAATATGTCAGCACAAATGGAGTTAGATTCGGAGGGAGGGTTCTTCGACGCCCTATCCCGTGGATCTAGAGAGGCGGCGTCGCGGCGATGTCGCAGGTGCTCCGCATCACGTCGCCGCCGAACAATTCCGCCGCCGGCTGCTCTTCCGCGAAGCGTTTACTTCCGCTGCAGCCGTCGTCATCGTTTCTTCCTCCTCTTTACGGCGCAGTCGATGCGATATGCGGAAGCCCTAACTATCGTTGGGCGTTGCTTCGGAGGCAATTGAGATGTCAAGGTCGTCACTACTGCCTGTTCTCGAACAACCGGAAGCAGGTTCCTCTTAATCTCTCTTAAAATTTCTTTTTTTTTCTGAGGAAAAAGGAAGCATATCAAGTATCAGGAGTGTTTTACAGACGTTAAAGCAACTGTAGGTGTTGCAATTAGTACGATGAATTTTATCACCGGGCGCTTAATAATATGAGAGGACAATGATGTGTAAGGGGCCATCCATAGGTCCGCTTCTTAGAGAAATAAGGTTTTCCAACAATCAACATTATGCCATGAATGGATTAAATACCTTCTTATACTGACAGAAAGCAGCAAGCTTTGCTGCCAGCACAATGCTTATTGAGAGCCAAAATATGAATTTGCGATCAATGTTGCCGCAGGAGCCATCAAAAACAGATATGACCACTCTTAGGGGTTGAATTCAAGAGAGATAAGGTGTAGATGAACAATGATGCGAGATAGGCACGAAATTTATTAGGAGAATGTGTTGCTACTAGTTATTTGACTTTGCTCCATCTAATTGCAGAAGTCTTTGTTGTTCGGTGTTGTAGCTTTCTCTCTGTTACTTTTGAACTTCATTGTAAATTATAGAAGGAAAAAAGGAAAAAAAATGCTTGTATTTTTATAAATTTTAGAACCTTGTATTGTGGATGCAATTTATTCATGAAACTAGATATATTCTTGACTAGGAAAATGGTATTTCTTGCAGTTTTGTTTCATTTATTGGCAATTTTGTTCTTGAGTGTTCTCTAGGTAGATTTTAGTTTCTCTTGTCTAATTGTATCTGATTCTTCTTGATTCTTTCACGTCCAGTAGTACATATTTTTTGTTTTTTCAGATTATTTGTGGTGAATACACTTTTAGTTCTTCAGCAGTAAATAAAAAAATTTGTTAAACAGATAGTTGGGAATCATATTTTAGGAATTTTGAGAAATTAACTGTCCTGATGTGGAAAAGGAGAATATCAATAGTATAGTGATTAAAACACTATGATGAATAGTTGAAATTATCAAAAGCTCTCTTTTCCTTTGATACCGCATCATACTTGTGGCTTAGCTTATGACAAATTTCAAAATTAGCACTGACATTGAAGATTCTTCTTTGTTGGTCATCATAAATATTTTCGGGCACTTTGTTGTGCCTTGTAGCAGTTTCATGCAGTTTATGTCCTTTTTCGGGATGCAGGAGCAAGCTAGAAAGGCACTAGAAAATGCTCTCGGGGAAAAGAAGTCCGCATTTGAAAAATGGAGCCAAGAGGTTGAGAAGAAGCAGGAAATGTCTGGTGGAGGTGCATCAGGTCGTGGAGGCTGGTTCAGTGGCGGTGGAGGATGGTTTGGTTGGTTTGGCGACGAACATTTCTGGGATGAGACACAACAAGCTATTCTGACCATTGTTGGCATTGTTTCCTTGGTAAGTACCTAAAGTCTCTTTCATTTTCTTCATTTACTTTCTGCCCTCCATATGCTAACACTTACATTTTTTGTCTCCACAGTTCTTCCTGGTGGCAAAAGGCAACGTAATATTTGCAGTCATCTTCAACTCATTACTATTCGCGCTGCGGGGTGTTCGAAACTGGCTTGCTGCCTTGTCATCTGGCTTTCCTAATAGAAACTTCACTCTTGGGTCAAACTCCATGCCTATACCGAATCCAAACACAAAGGAAATGCATCAGACCCAACTATCTGCTAAAGAAAGGGTAATTAAGAAATGGGCAACTGATTAGAACTTAACTCTCCTGTGGTGCCGTAGCCACTTCTAAAATTAATTTTTATAAATTGCAAAGCTCTTCCAAATGTTTATTCTACAAATTTTAGGGTTGAATGGATTGCCTTCACTCAAATGTAAGCTTTCCCTACTCTTATGTGGATTCAATGTTTATGCTATCGATGGGTGTATGATTTAACTCTGATAGAAATCACTACACCGTTGCTCTTCGTAGCAGTGTTAAGATATCTTTCTTGTGTGCCGTAAGGGTGCCCTTCAGGCGCTGCTCCTCTGGGACTCACTCTTATAGTCATTTAGATTTTAGAAGAGGAAAAATGATACGCTATATGAAAAATGTAGTATGAAATTCAACATGACACACTCAACTGCGCATGGAGTGTGTAGGTCATGTATGGAATGTGTTCATTTTATGCTATATTTTTCATGTAATGTATCATTGCTCAGTGAATCAAATTTTAGACTACTTCACACTAAATCATATTCAACTCGAGTAAGCTACAAGGATTGATCGAGTGCGGACCTTCGTGCCATCCCTGTTACCTTGCAAAAAGGCCAAACTGATTTCTGGTTTACTATTGATTCAACCGCTAGGAAACAAATCGATTCCAGTGTAGAATTCTTGGTTCGAGTTAATTTGAAATTGGTTCGGATTTTTCATGGTTTTATAACAGTTGATTTATCAATAGAGGCATTTAAAATTCATATTTACTAATGAACACGATTTATAATTTATCAAAGAGCATATTTAATAATTTTTTAGAGTTAAAATTAAAAACAAAAAATAAAATTGTGTTAGTAATGTCATTTTATTGCTAGAAAATTACCAAATTAAAGCTTCGTCGGTTTATAAAATATAGTTAACTTAATTCAAATTTAAAGTCCTATTATGGAGTTCTAACTTAATTGAAATTGTTTTTGGTCCAAAGACAAATGTTAAAAGAAAATTACCCATTTTTTTCAATAAAAATATGGAATCTGTCATCCTAGCCGTCCCACAGCCCCACCCCACAACCATTTGTGAAGAGGTAAATCGAGAAGTTGTAGTTAGACATGACGAAAGAGAGCATTGTCTCGACTTCGCTGAGATTCAATCTTTATCCACTTAAGTTACTCTACTCTATCATAATCAACTTAATTATGTTCCAGGAAAAAATTATCAACTCTCTTCTTTGTCTTCCCTCGTTCAGTCTTGGTGCATTTGTTCCTGCAAAAGAATAAGAGCATATATTGAAATTTCTTATAGACTTCATAACCAAGTTAAGTTTTCTCAAACTGTTCTGACCGGAGCTTTCTAAACTCCCCGAAAAGATGGAACCGTTTGAAACGAGTACTGAAGACGTGAAGAATCTTTATTCTTTATATGCCGTTCTTCTTTTGCAGTCGCCCGTCGCCGTCCCCGTCGTGGTCGCCGTCGCCATCATTTATTATCTCTATCCTACTAATATTTATTTAATTAATATTATATATATAATATATACTTAAAAAAACATTAATACTATTTAAAATTAAAATATATCTGATTTTTTTGTTCGTTTCTTTCTAAAATAGTTCTAAACTCTTATAGTTACTTGACCGATCCATTCATCACCGGAAAATTGAAATTAAAACTCTCAACGTAAATTTTGTAAAGAATATCATGACTGGAAAAGAGTCCGTCAATTCACTTCTCTCGCCGAAATTGCGTGATGCATTTTCATAGTCATGGATTTTTATTATCGAAAATCATAGTTTAAAATAGTTTAGGCTCAGTTTCAATAATTGGAGTATGATTTTAAATATTGCGATACGCAGCGAGTGGAAATAGAATCTCAACCTATATTTCAATTGTTTATTCTATTTTTAGACATTTAAGTTTGAAATTTATTATCTTTGATTGATTAATTGAATTGTGGTCTTGTTTTATTTCCTGATCGACTGACAAGAGTCTTCCATTCTTCAAGATTTAAAAAAAAAAACCTGCTCGGAAGTGGATCCTCCCTCCTTCAGGAATTGTTGTAGCCGAGTGCGGTAGGCTATCCCGGAGCGAAGCGGCACTGTCCAGCAAGCAGCAACACTGCTGGGCAGCTGGTTTAATCCTGAGCAACATCGAGATGCAGAGAGTAAAGGCAATGGCATGCAGCGCAAAGGCAGTGGCCCCATGCCCGTGCAGACTATCATATAGCAGAGCGGAGGCAATGGCATGCAAGGTAGAGGCAATGGCACCATGCCCGTACAGACCAACACCCAGCAAAGCAGAGGTAGTGGCTCGGTGCCTGTGTAGGCCGGTGCACAGCAGAGCGGAGGCAGCGACTCCATGCCTGTGCAGGTCGGTGTACAACAGTGCGGAGGCAGTGGAATGCAGGGCGGAGGCAGTGGCCCCATGCCCATGCAGGCTAGCGCACAGCAGAGTGGAGGCAGTGGAATGCAGGGCGGAGGCAGTGGCCCCATGCCCATGCAGGCTAGCGCACAGCAGAGTGGAGGCAGTGGTTTCATGCCCATGGATGCAAGTGCACAGCAGAGCAGTCGACACCCCAGAACAATATGCAACAAAATGGAGACAATGGCAGGGGGCGGCTAAGGCTTACGGCTTCTTCAGGCTGCAGAGTAGCAGGAAGGCCTGGGCAGCAATGGTATGGAAATCATACATGATGCCTAAGCACCAATTTGTCATGTGGCAGCTCACCCTTGGCAAGCTACACACCAAGGATCGGTTGTTGTATGAAGAATGCAAGACATGCCCGCTGTGCCAGCTAGTGGGCGAGACGGCAGATCACTTTCTTTTTAGTTGCTCCATCATTGTACCTCTATAGGTCATGGCTCAAAGATGGCTGCACATTAGACAGTTTTGGGACTACCATGGACATGCTAGAGACCTTTCAGCTATGGTTTTATGGAGGGAGCATCCTTAACAAAGCCTGTCATGGATGTGTCATGCATGGTCTACTTGATTTTGCAAACCCAAAATTAATGTCAATATGAAAGGGTTGTGTCAAATATTGAGAGGATATTTAGAACGGTTCAAATGCATGTCTTTAGATTTTTGAGTGCTTCACATGTAAATCCGTGAAAGACTTATAATAGAATTTACTTTTATATAAAAAAAAGAGCTCTTAATTGCCCCCACGAGCTGACACAAATGATTTCTGCATGTGGTGTTGCTGCAATAGGTCAAGGAATCAATCCCCAATGTGTATAGAATATCTCAATGGTTTCTTGACCCCCCGCCCCCATGCAAGGGGCCACTGTGCTAGGCAAAGCCCTCCTGATTTAACTCCCTTCCAGATCGCATAGAGAAATCCTGGAGCGGCCTCCGTGTTGACGGTTATCACCTTATGCTACAAAAGAAAGAGCTCTTAATTAATTAACTTGTTGCCCCCACGGGCATAGCCGAGTTGGTACTCGGGTGGTAGATTGCCTTATAGATATCTTGCCATTCCACTTGCTTCAAAAAGCTTGGTCTGAAATGTGCAAGCCCAAGACAGAGAGTGGGCTACGGATGAGAGACTTGCAGGCCTGGAACATTGCATTGCTTGCTAGAGTCTTATAGTGCATTCAAGAAAAACAGGACACACTTTAGATACGTTGGGTGCATCACACTTACATCTAGCATACTGATGTCTGGGCACGGCAGGCAAGGCACCAGGACTCATCCCTCATGAGGATACTGGCCATCAGAGATATTATTCTATCCTCTGAGGGCACTGTGGAGCTGGCACGACAGAAGTTGACAAGATGGTTTAGTCAAGTGGGCAAAGGCATCCAGAAGGCATATGATTACTTTCGAGATGCAGGCAGCAGGAAGTCATGGACAATGACAGACTAGAGGAGGTATCTACAGCCCAGCCACTCCTTCACACTTTGACTACTGGCCCAAAGGAGACTCCCCACCAGAGCACGGTTGGACTACATGGAGAACCAGAGCTGCATTCTCTGTAGAGCGAGGAGACTCAGGAGCATATATTTTTCCAATGACCTCATATTAATTAGCTCTGGAGCAGGATCAGATGGTGGTTGCACATACCTAAGGAGATGACCATGTATCGATGGATGTTTCGCATCTTCCGACGACACTTCAGAGGTACTAATAGGCTAATGCAGGCTCGACACCTTGCCATGTCTGCCATGATCTATCATGTTTGACAAGGAAACGAGGTATGTTTGAGGGTGCACATTTTGATGTAGAATTGGTATACAAGAAAGTACAGACACATGTATACTGTACAGTGGACATCTACTCAGATTTGACACTTCGTCAAAAAATGAATAATATATATATATATACCTTTCATTTAAAAAAAAACTCTTAATAGTCATTGGTCTTGTAGCGTTTAAAGAGAGAAGCTCTCTCTTCTCTCCAGGGGGAGGCGACAACAAACTAACACGAAGCTCTTGGCAAAGGCAACGATATGGAAGGCAAGCAACAAACGACTATGATGTGCTTGCTGCATGGGTAGATTTGTGGTGTCGTGCGTGCGAGGTGCATTGTGACAGTGGATGTTGGTGCAATCAACCTCTAGAGTTTTAGATGTTTCACAATATAGCTGTATCTGATCAAATTTGACCAGATGACTAATAAAGGTAAAGTCTAATCAAGTCAAAGGTTGACTGGATGACTTGTAAAGAAAAGTCTAAGCAGGCCAAGAGTGACCAGATGCTTGGCAAGGGAAGTCCTAATAGATTAAGAGAGAACCGGATGTTAGGCAAGGAAAAGTCCAGACAGATCAAAACTGACAGAATATCTGACAAGGGATAAAGCAAGTCAAGGTGACCGAATGTTTGACAAAGGAAAATCTTGAGGAAGTGAATTCTAGGTAGTGAGAAGTCTTAGAAGAACTCCAAGTAAAAAAGCCTAGTAGGTTAGGTAAACTTACAGAATTAGACAAGGTTACTTTGTTTGTACTTGTATGCGTGTCTTACAGGAACCAGGAGTTGGAAGCAAGATTAAATAGACAGAAGCAATCAAACGCAGCCAAACCAAGTCTGGAATAATCAGACTTGACTCAGGTCGAACCGGGCCCAAGCTGGTTCGGTCGACTAATCCAATGGATCAATAGACCGATTGGGTTCGATTGACCGGGTTCAAGCCCTTACTTAGATTAATGATGTAGCCTGGTTCGGTAGATTGATCCTGTAGATCAGTAAACCAATCAATCAGATAAAGATGAGATTGCGAGGTTCGATCGAGACCTCGAAGCTTTTCAGATCAAAGTTGACTAGGATCGGTAGACCGATCGATTAATTGGTAGATTGAACAACTCCCATAAAAAGAACCCGAGTATGACGTTCAGATCAACCAATCTTCCTATTACTCATTCTTATTGGTGCAAGGAGCACTAGATAATCGAACTTGATTTTGATAATAACAAGGATTCAAAGTTAAACTATGTTGTGATCTAACAAGGTTAATCAAGTGTGTATGTAGCACAACCAGAAAAGTCCTAGCTGAAAGCTAGGTCAGACTAAATCCTAGCTAGAGGCTAGGGAAGGCAAGTCGAGGTTAGGTAAGGAAGTTCTAGTCGAAAGAACTGGACAGAAGTTTTAGCGGATAAGCGACACCAAGTGGAGAGACTTGATGGGGTCTAGAGGACCAAAATCAAGTCGAATCAAAGACTGAGGATCGAGGATCAGAGGCTATGCAAGAAGCCCAAACTGGTCTGGAGGACCAAGGTTAGACACCAAGTAAACTCCCCTGAGAGGAGTGGGTGAAGATGCATTCTCTTGAAGGGAACGGTAGGTGTCGGTCTAACTTAAGACTTGATGAGAAACCTAAAAGTCAAGATCAGACAGTTGTAAGGTTGTTACTATATATATTATGTATGTGACACTAGCTCTATGATACAGGGATTGAGTCTGTAACTGACCCAGAACAAAACTCCGGGTGCCTGGAAGATATCCAGGCGCTTGGGATTGGCTGAATACAGTCCAAATCAAGGCTGTCAAAATCGCGAGTCAACTCGGCGAGTTTACGAGTTTACGAACTATTATTTCAATTCCGTGTTGAATCAGCTTAAAATCGGGCCCCCCTTGTAAACTCGTAAACTCGCGAGTCAACTCGGTAAACTCGCGAGTCAACTCGGTCAAACTCGGTAAACTCGATAAACAAAGGAAATCTTTGTTTGATGTTTCCTTTTATCAAATTTGGACAATGGAAGCTTATTTGGTGTATCTATTGGACTATTTTTATATGAGATTTTAAATTTGTCATTTTGTAACTTGATGTTGAAACATAAATTTTAAAAATTTCATATCTTTTCATGTTAAATTTTCATGTTTAGTCTTTTTTTATATGTGAAAACATGTTGTTGATAACTATGTTTATGTTTTTTTATTAGATATGTGAAATAGTGATTGTTCTTATGAAGTTATGATCAAATATATATTATTTGACATTTTATAACTCTTTTTTGGATTATTTGTAAACTCGTACGAGTTTACAATACGAATTTACGATACGAGTTTGTGCACCCCTAACCGAGTCGACACTGGAATCGCGAGTTTGACAACCTTGGTCCAAATAAGTTGACAGACTCTAGTTGGTCGAAGCACGTCAAAATCCAAACACCCGGAAGGGATCTAAGCGCTCGGGGATGGATAAGTCACACTTAGATACAATCTGATTCGTCCATCTCTCGCCAAGTCAGCAGTCCAAGCGCCTGAAAGGATTCCAGGCGCCTAGGGATGGATAAAATCACGATGATAGTGGATCATATAAGATTAAGCTAGGGCGTCCAAAATAACTTTTAAAAGAGACTTCAACCAACAACTTCAGAACAAGAATTTTTATCGCTTCATACTCATGTTGTGCTCTAAAATTCTAACACAACGCCGACATGCTACTCCGACAATTACGTTATATTTTTTAAATCATTGTCGGTACTTTTCTGTGTTAGTTTTTCATCTTTTCGTACTTTCTTTTGAATAAGATTGGTAAACTTATTGTCGGTCCCTATCTTCTGTAAAGTAAAAGACAAACCTCCTTTGAGAATGAGGGCATTAGTGGATTGTCCATCAAAAGCAGTCAACGACCGCAGGCCTTGGAATAGCAACTACAGACCGTGAAACAAATAAAAAGAAAAGTTATTTTCTTGTTTATATTTTCCGCTGTCATCTCTCAAAAGAGAGTGAAAAGCAATACGCGTTATTCACCCCCCCCCCCCCCTCTAACGCTCTAATTAATCCTACAATTCTCTATGCTCGAACGAAAGCAACAACACGTCGCTCGTGCGACTGAGGAAGCGCTAGGATGAGTGCGTGGCACTCAAGAGCTTCAACACCAATCATCAACAAATTTATTTATTTTCTTATTGCAAGCATTGTATTTTATATATATATATATATATATATATATTCTTGTGCTTATTCTTAAATTGTAAGAGAGGTTTCTCCACCTCCGAAAAGCATCCAAAAAAGAAAACACTAGTGAACAAACACCTCTCATACATAGGTCATAGAATATCGACCCTGAGGGGTTGGAAACCAAATAAAAATCGATGTCCTCTTCATTTTGGTTTTGTTCTCTATGATATTTCCGTTGCGACTAACCTTGATAGAAAGAACGAATAAACAACTAAGACGAGATCGATATTCACCCCCACTATCGATCCCATCGCCCTACAATTGGTATCAGAGCTTGAAGTGCTCCTGATTGGACTAACTGCTAAGGAAGGAAGAAGGGCAAGGATTGAGGGGGAGCAAAATATATGGATTCAAATTTAAATTTTAAATTCCATATTATATATTTTAAGTGCAGGTGGAGGACACTACAAAAATAAATGTCGTACTTGTAAGAATCGGATGACACAATCGACGACAAAGAAGGAACCGATGCTAAGAGTCCAGAGAAATAAAAAGCACATTGTGTGCTTCAAGTGTCAATGATCTTGACACTATTAGAACTAGTGCCCGAAGAAGAAAACGAAGAAAAATTCAAATGAATTAGAGGATGCAAAAAAGATCAGTAGTTTTAGAATTTACATAAAAATCCTAGAAAATTTACATAATAAATTAGATTCTTTAAATTTTTACAATAACTTAGATAATTTACATGATAAGTTAGAATTGAAAATTTTAAATTTAATTAATAATTCCGAATTAAATAATAATTTAATTAATAAAAACAATTCTTAATTGAATAAATCAAAATTTAAAATTGAAAATTATAAATTTAATTAATAATTCAGAATTAAATAATAATTTAATGTATAAAAATAATTCTAATTGAAAAAATCAAGATTGAATAATTCAAATTTAACCAATTTAAAAAATTCAAAATTAATTATTAATCAAGATACAATTAAATTGAATAATTCAAATTTAACTAATTTAAAAAATTTGAAATTAATTATTAATCAAGATAAAACTAAATTGAATCATTCATAATTAACAAATTTAAAAAATTCAAAATAATTATCAATCAAAATTGAATCATTCAAATTGCATTAATTTAAAATTTTAAAAATTAATTATTAATCAAGATAAAATTAAATTGAATAATTCAAATTTAATTATTTTGAAAATAATTAATAATCAAGATACTCTAAATTGAAATTTTCAAATTTAATTAACAAATCAAAATTAATTAATCGTAATAATAAAATTAATCAAAATCAAATCAACTTAAATATACATCAAATTAATCATAATGTAAGATATTTGATTTATTCAATCAAGATAAATATAATTTGAACAAATCAAATCTAATTAAATTAAATAATTCGGAATTAAATAATAAATTAATTAATCAAGATAATTTTAAAAATAATTTGATCAATTCTACTTTAAAAATTTTAAATAATTTAAAATTAAATATTAAATTAATTAATCAAGATAATTTTAAACATAATTCGATCAATTCTAATTTTAAAATTTTAAATACAAAAATGGTGAAATTAAATCTTAAAAATTTCATAGATAATTATTTAAATCAAAATTCAAATACTAAATATTCAAAACTATCTTTAAAATTCAAATTTAAATCTTAAAAATCAGAAAAATAAATTATCAAAACTTTAAAATATTAATTTAAATTTAAATGCAAAAAATTCAAATTTAAATCATAAAATTAATTATAATAAAGTATCCTTTAATTATGAAACAATCACGAAGAGACAAGCGGGACAAAGGAAAATGAGACAAGCAGCGCGAAGGACTCGACTCTACGTTATTTTCTTATATAATATAATAAATAAAGTGAGCCGACCGCCAGCGAACGAATAGTGAGCCGACCATTTGAAGTGGTAGCAAAGGTCCGGAAGGGTTCACGCTCGGGAAGAAGCACTTCTCATCCCGCTAGTCATGCCGGGACTGTCTTCTATCTATATAAGAGAAGCATCAGTTCTAGTTCAAGTAGTTCTATTCTAGTTCAAGTAGTCTGGCTCTGTCAGTGGGAGTTGAGTTTGGAAGCGAGGGACGACGCAGAGTGAGTACCGCGGGATGAGCCGTTGAGCAGGTAGTTCAAGGATGACTATCAATATAGTAGTTCACTAGAAATGCGGAGCTGGTTGACTAGAAATAGTAGTGAAAAGGCAGAGCTGGTTGTTCAGTAGGCTTCAGTAGTTCAACTATACTGGTGCTACTACTCTTCCTCTACTTCTGGTGAGTAGGAGTGGAAGGACGGGAGAGGAGTGAAAGTCTGAGATCCAGAATTTATCTTTCTTTAGGGAATTTACTATATTTTTGGGAGGGCAAAACAAGAGAGCTAGCGGAAGTTAGAGGATCAGTGCTAGCTCAGTCGAATCAAGATTAGTAGAGTAGGTCGGCTACCATAGGGGTAGAGTTCAGTTCATGGCTATGAATAAGCTACACTCTCTTATCTGAATGGACTATAGCTTTTGATTAAAGTAAGAAAGTATAATGAAGTGAACAGTGCAGGAAAGTCAGTTTTTAAGAGAGCGCCTAGCGCAATCATCCTAATCATCCCCTCACTGCCGACCTCGGGCGGGCTCTTCTAAGACATGGTCTAGGCTCTTCTCAAATCTAGTCTAGGCTCTTCTAGACTAGCTCCTTCTATGGTGCACTCTTCCTTTCTGACTGATTCTGGTACTAGGATCGCTTACCTTCTAGCTTCCGTTCGCTTACCGCAGAGTGGGCTTTAGAACAGTGGCTTTGGATAGGGCACCGCGTCCTATAATAGAATAGCTACGTAGGCGAGAGCAACTTGAGCTCCGTCACCGAAACCGACAGAGCTCGTTTTTGCGCCTTGCAATGCAACTCAGCCTCTCCACTGGTGCTCGGCCTAGGCCAAACTAGTAAATTGAGCTCTCGATCTCTGGTCGCTGCCTCACTGGTCGAACTTCCTCGACTTCCTCTACCCCCGACCTCCGTCCAACCAATGGCATGGCGGAGATAGCTGAGTCCCCACACCCCGGCCCGATTGGACAAAGAAAAGAGTGATGGTCCGGGCTCGCTCCTGTCTTGCATAGTAATGTTGTGCTCATCCCGACCTAATATTCACTGCTTCTGTTTCACTCGCACCTCTGTCTCCCGACTTGCTTTTCACTCAGACTTACTTCTCGATCTTCTCTTAGGTGGGCGAGCTCCACTTCTTTCTTGGGAGCATAGCTTTCCTTCCTCCCCCGGTTCGCTCCGCTCCTTTAATTGGTCTGGTCAAACCTCCCCTCTGTTCTGTTCAGTGGCTTCTTTTGGTCTCCCGAGCTCTCTTCCATTCTTTTGGTCCTTCGCTTGCCAAAGCCTCACTATAATTAATTGACAACAGTGACAGCAAAGTTGAGCAAAGCGAAATCTTTGCAAACTGGGTCCCTTTGCTACCTACATAGAATAGGGTAACACCACACCATATATACTTAAAAAAGCTACCTGAATCAAATAGTTAAAGATTCGTGTTAGGCATGCTCCCCCATCAGTGGGATAGGCTTCGTTCACCCACACCCGGGACCTTCTCACTCTACTCTGGTTCGCATCCCTGGGCATGAGTTTCGCATCGAAGCTCTGCACCGGATATTACTCACCTAGACCTAGGCACGCACTCATCGGATTGTCCAGTCCGACTCACCCTCCGAGGTCGCACCTATTTTATTCTCTGCTTCACTGCACCGCTCTGTGGGATTCACATGAACCACCGTTGAGTGATGGTCCGGGCGCGTACGTGAGTTCAGGTCTAGCTACCGAGCTAAACTCTGATCTTGTCTTCTTGCTTACCTGGCATGACTTTCACGCTCTGCACCTTGAATCTTTCTACCTGCACTCCAGCTAAGATCTCACTCGTCCGATTCTGAACCATTAGGAGATCCAAGAGAAAGAACTTCCCGCGTCGAACCCTACCCTATTGGCCTATGATCAATTCCCCTCCGATCCGAGGTCGATTCCTCGCCTCCTCACCGTTCTTAGCCCATACTCACCGAGCATGGTCTTACCTCGCATTGCTCCCGGAGATTCAGAGGGGAATTGATCATAGGCAGCGATCACACTCATGCCTTGCTTGAGCGGAACGGACCGATGCAACTGTTGAACGTGAGCCCAACCGAAGCGAACCGGAGTGGACTAGCTTCATTAGAGGAGTGAAAGGCAATATTACGTGGGCTAGAGGTCAAGTACCGGAGAGAGAGCCCACGTAGCGGTGTAGCAGACCCGTGACACGGAAATTACTTGAGAATTTCACTCGACTGAGAGAGACTCGGAATTTATATTGATTTTAGGCTATTTTGAATCAAGATCGGATCTCTCGGTTGAAGAGTCGCTTACGAAGATTAGCTGCCAATAGGGCCCGTAGGACAGAGGAATAGATTCTGGTTCACCCCCTTCCCAGCAGTAGAAATGGAATGAATTAGAACCAAGGGATGAGTCTGAAAAACCCAGGGCAGTGAAGCCCATTAGACCACAGCCGAGAAGGGGAACTTGATAAAAGCAAATGAGGAGTGAAAAAATGCACTACATCGCTTCTATACCTACAATCCATCTTCACCCTTCAGGCTGACTTCATTGAATGCTTCAAAGCATTGGCGAGCCAGTTGAATTACGCCCTTCCCTCAACGGCTAACTGAACGTACTTTTTCGAGGGAGAGAAGAAAGATATGACTGACAGCCAAAGCGTTATGCTTCTTTCATACTGGGATTTCTCCTGCGAATAAGGAATGAGATGAGAGCAAGTACCAATCCAATCAATCTATTCTCTTTCCCAACCCCGAGTCTATTTGGAGTCATAGTTCGATCCACAACCACAAGCCAAGCTGACTTAGAGGCACAGCTGAATGCGCACTTCCTTCCTGGCTTATTTAATTTCATACTGAAAAGCACAGGTACAGTTGAACAAAGCTATTCAAGGCTTTCCCTCTCGGATTTAGTGCACACTGACACGGACTTCCTGATAGTGAGATTCCTCTAGTCAAGTCTAAGGAATGAGATGAGGGAGAAAAGGAGAGTCTATGCCACGCCACCCCGGCTTCACACTGACCGTACTTCCGGCAAACATCAAAAATGGAATGCTCTCCCTACAGCCCCAATACCGTTACTGGCTTTCTTCGGTTCCTTCTCTGCTTGGTTCAACTCCACTGAAATCTTAACTTACAGCTCTTCCTTCCTTCACTTACAGGTTTACCTAGAAGTCAAAGTAATGATCCCGTCCCTTCAACTATCAGTCCATTGACTAAGAAGGGGACCTGGAACAAAAACTTCACGGAAAGGAAAATAAACCTTCCCTGTCGCCGAAAGCGGCTAGAGCAAGATCGACTGAGTACCTGTACTGCCTTGCCCAAAGCTACCAAAGAAAGTGGAACCCTTGAAAGAGAGACGTAGGCCCGAAAGCAAGAGAGAGAGGGTTTCCTTTACCACTGGAACTGGAGTCGCGGAACTAGCACGACGAACAATGCTCGGCACTCTGTCAAGTGAGCCCCTCTCATTCTCTATAAGCCCGTGGTGAACCTAAATTAGACATCATTATGAGATAAAAAAAGAAGTTTCTCACTCTTCAATATTAACTGTTATCAGGATGACATTGTTGCTTGGACCTCCAGCTTCAGGGAAAACAACACTCTTGCTTGCCTTGGCTGGGAAGCTTGATAGAAGTCTTAGAGTATGCTTTCTCTTCTTGTTCCCCACTATTTTTGTGCAATTTTGCAATCTCTTTTGTAATACTTTTGTAAGAGTTCAAATAAGTCATCGTGTGATATTAAGGTATGTGCATTTAATGTCTTTGGTTTTCTTGCAGCAATGGGGTCGAGTCACATATTGTGGTCATGAGCTGTCAGAATTTGTTCCTCAGAGAACTTCTGCTTACATTAGTCAGTTGGATATTCACAATGGCGAGATGACAGTTCGAGAAACATTGGATTTCTCAGCACGGTGTTTGGGTGTAGGATCAAGGTATGAGATGTTATCAGAATTGTCAAGACGAGAGAAAGATGCAGGTATTAAACCAGATCCTGAGATTGATGCATTCATGAAAGCTGCTGCAATGAAAGGGCAGAAAGCCAATGTATCAACCGATTATATTCTCAAGGTTCATGCCAACAACTTTTTACTGCCATTTTATCATTGCTCGAGCATTTACTAGCAATGTTAATACTTAAAATGTTGGAAAATAGGTACTTGGTCTGGATATTTGTGCAGACATCCTTGTCGGTGATCAAATGCGACGTGGCATTTCTGGAGGACAAAAGAAGCGTGTGACAACTGGTAGGTTTATTGCTAGGAGAATATTATTGAAAGCAAATGTCATTTGCAAACTTTCTTCATCAGTCTGGCCCCTTCCAAGTTCAAACTGAATACTCTGACACCCGTTCATACACGAGAAAACAATAAATTTCAAATAACTAGATGTTCCATTCTTGTTTTTGTTTGCAACTCAAGCACGATGTCAAAGAAAAAGAAATACTATGTAATAACTTTCCTCATAATGACGGTGTCCAAATATTCTATATGAAGAGGAAGTTCAAATTGCCCAACTATTCAAATTTATAATTATGAGTCATAAGGCTTGAAGGAATATTCATACTGAAAGAAGCTTCCTAATATGTTTGGTCTTTTGAAACTTAATTCTCTTTACCATATGTCCATGTTTGGTAATCTGACCCATGTGTTCTTGGTTGCAGGAGAGATGTTAACTGGGCCTGCACGAGCACTCTTCATGGATGAAATATCAACTGGACTTGATAGTTCTACTACCTTCCAAATAATAAGGTTCATTAGACAGATGGTCCATGTCATGGATGGAACAGTGCTTGTTTCTCTTCTTCAACCTGCACCTGAGACATTTGAACTATTTGATGATGTTATTTTGTTATCAGAGGGTCAAATAGTCTATCAAGGTCCTCGGGAGCACATTGTTGAGTTCTTTGAGTCTGTTGGTTTTAAATGCCCTGAAAGGAAAGGTGTCGCTGACTTTCTTCAAGAGGTAACTTCAAAGAAGGATCAAGCACAGTACTGGGCTAACAAGGACAAACCTTACCGTTTTATTCCAGTACCTGAGTTTGTGGAGCTTTTTAAGAAATTTCATGTTGGGAGACAACTACATGCAGAGCTTAGTGTTCCATATGATAAGTCTAAAACCCATCCTGCAGCACTGACGACAGAAAGATATGGTATTTCTAACTGGGAGCTTTTGAAGGCATGCTTTTCGAGGGAG
The DNA here is from genome assembly GCF_044706935.1 of Curcuma longa. NCBI lineage: Eukaryota > Viridiplantae > Streptophyta > Magnoliopsida > Zingiberales > Zingiberaceae > Curcuma > Curcuma longa. The sequence goes on along the minus strand of NC_133880.1, from coordinate 2,433,404 downwards.
TGGTTGCTGATGAAGAGAAATTCTTTTATCTTTATTTTTAAGACAACACAGATAACCACACTTTCTTTCATAGCCATGACTGTGTTTTTCAGAACAGAAATGCACCATCGAACAATTACTGATGGCAACAAATTTTTTGGTGCACTATTCTTTACCTTGACCAACATCATGTTCAATGGAATGGCAGAAATTGTGATGACTGTTGAGAAGCTCCCAGTATTTTATAAACAGAGAGATTTCTTGTTTTTCCCTCCTTGGGCTTTTGGCATCGTATACACTATCCTCAAAATTCCTCTTTCATTTCTAGACACTGGAATTTGGATCATACTTACTTACTATGTCATTGGTTTTGCCCCTGCTGCAGGCCGGTAATTATCTCACTTCTTTAAATTTTTTTTTCAAGGTTACCTGCTTTAGATGCTTCTATATTACCTGTGATAAAATTTCATTTTCTGCAACTTCATTTTTCTATGACATGATATGTATGCAGGGTAAGTTAAAATCAACCATCTCATTTTGTTCTCCTAATTTGGTAGGTTCTTCCGGCAGTTCCTAGCACTTCTCCTTACCCATCAAATGGCTCTTGGTCTGTTCCGCTTCATAGCTGCAGCATCAAGAACGATGGTTGTTGCCAATACATTTGGAACCTTCGCCTTGCTTATTGTTTTCGTGCTAGGAGGAATTGTCATCTCTAAAGGTTAGAAACTCCTTAGTATATAACCCTGATTAGTTCCTCGTATACTTGATCGATTGTCATGAAACTGATGTGCCAAAACTGAAGTTAGCATTTTTTTTTTATAATGTGAACAGATGACATCAAACCCTGGTGGATATGGGGTTTCTGGAGTTCTCCCTTAATGTATGGGCAAAATGCTATTTGTATTAATGAGTTCATTGATCCAAGATGGGGCGCAGTATGATTCTATCATGAGTTTGTTCTCTGAGTTCTGTTCGCATTTTCATTTCTAATGCACGTCTTCCCTATCCTTGTCGCAGAACAACACTGACGAGCACTATAAACGCTACAACTGTGGGAATAGCTTTTCTTAAATCTAGAGGAATGTTTACTCGTGGCTATTGGTATTGGCTTGCAATTGGAGCCCTCGCAGGATTTATTATTCTATTCAACATATTATTTATCCTTGCAATCACTTACTTGAATCGTAAGTTGTCTATTTTAATTAGAACTTCAATTTTTCATTTTCTTTTCGATCTTTTCTCTTTTGCGAACAAATTCCCGTGTTTGTAGCTTTTGCAAGTGCTCAAAACGCAATTGTTGATGAGGAATCAAGTAAGACAAAGAAAGACTCATCAATAGAAAATGGAAGGATTGAAATGATAGAGAATGGCAGTTCTGCTCGGCAGGACATATCTGGTTAGATTTTCTGATCACATCTGTCCTCTTATTTCTTTGTGATGTTTTATCATGATTGATTATGAACTCAAAATATGGGATAATTTTTAAGAAAATTTATATGTTAGCTTCCAAAATCATTCAATCATGCATGTCGAATAGAATAATACAATCACCCTCAGGTGCAAAATTTATGACACATACCAATCAACAACCCGTTATAAATTGTTGATGATGTACTTTCTTCCATCATCGACAAGCTATGGGAAATGATATATAATTTCCATTATTCCATACATTTTTATGGTATCTGCAACATGAAGATCCATTCTGGAGGTGAGCTTAGAGATGGTGCCGTTCTAAAATAGGCCTGATTATGATTTTTAGAAGTCACCTCTGACATTGCCGACTTGCTTCATTCCCTACTGAAACCACTATTAAATCCCATCTATAGTCCTCAGGACATGGTTCACTTATTGGTTTTGGTTATAATTAGCATCTCTGAGACTCTGAGCATATGGCTCAAGTACCCCTCATCATTGGCTTAAGTCTCTTACCGGAGCTCTCTTCATTCTCTGTTAAATCATAAAAAAACCATTCAATTCTTTTCCATTTTTATTGATTGAAAAGTTTCTTATATTTTTCCAGCTGCAGCAAGGAGAAAAAGCTCCGAAAGTTTTAGTGCTTCAGTTCGTCCAGCAAAGAGAGGAATGGTTTTGCCTTTCCAGCCTCTTTCTCTTGCTTTCAATCATGTGAACTATTATGTTGACATGCCTGCTGTAAGTCTATCCAAAGTTTTCTTTTTTCCCCTCCATTTTGATGCAAAGTATTTGATGTTTTGCATGTCTCTTTCTCTTGTTTAACCCTATGATTTAATTTAAAAAGCAAATCCAAAGGAAAAACAAATAAAATCAAATCTGACCTTTTTCATCCTTTCACATCAGGAAATGAAGAACCAGGGAGTTGAGGAAGATCGTCTCCAGTTGCTGAGCGACGTAAGTGGTGCATTTAGGCCAGGAGTCCTGACTGCATTGGTCGGAGTTAGTGGAGCAGGAAAGACTACATTGATGGACGTTCTGGCAGGAAGAAAAACTGGTGGTTATATTGAAGGCGACATTAGTATTTCTGGTTATCCTAAAAATCAGGAGACTTTTGCCAGAATAAGTGGATACTGTGAACAAAATGACATTCATTCGCCATATATGACTATTTATGAATCACTTGTTTACTCTGCTTGGCTGCGTCTTGCACCGGACATCGACAACCAAACACGACTGGTCAGCTGCAATTTTTGTTTCCATCCAATTGCACCTTTAAGAGTGTTGTATTTATTGTGGACTAATAGCTGTTTAATGCAGATGTTCGTGGAGGAGGTCATGGAGTTGGTTGAACTTGATACTTTAAGAGATGCTCTAGTCGGCCTTCCTGGGGTTAATGGTTTATCAACTGAGCAGAGAAAAAGATTGACAATTGCTGTTGAACTTGTTGCAAATCCATCCATCATCTTCATGGATGAGCCAACATCAGGACTTGATGCAAGAGCTGCAGCCATAGTTATGAGGACAGTGAGAAATACAGTTGACACAGGACGAACTGTCGTGTGTACAATCCACCAACCGAGCATAGACATTTTTGAAGCTTTTGATGAGGTTCTTATTCATACAAATTTTAATTTCTTGCTTCAAATATTTTAACCTTATGTGGCTTTGATACTAAATTGGAAACAATGGTTCCTGATGAGTTGGGTTTTTTTTTATCTGTTCCTAGCTACTTCTGATGAAAAGAGGAGGTCAAGTTATATATACTGGCCCTCTTGGTCGCCGCTCTCACAGGCTTATCGAATATTTTGAAGTGAGTTCATTTACTAATGATTTTGAACTCTGATCATATTTATTTTAAAATTTCTTGAATTTTTTCTTCATAATTTTTACTACACTTCTCATTTTCCCACATGTTGTTCTATCTAATCAAAGAGATTAACTTGCAGGCAATTCCAGGGGTACCAAAAATCGCTGATGGTATTAACCCTGCAACATGGATGTTGGAAGTAAGCAGTAACCAAGCCGAGGCTAGCTTGAATATTGACTTTGCAGAAGTTTTTGCCAATTCCTCACTTTATCAGTAAGTAGAACATAAATGTTTTCAAAATATTTATCACATATCAAGATCGTATAACTTACTTGTCCACTTGGTACTTTTCAGACAAATCCAAGAACTTATAAAAGAATTGAGTATTCCGGCACCAAATTCGAAGGATCTATACTTCGATACAAAATACTCGCAGAGTTTTACTGTTCAATGCCAAGCTTGTTTTTGGAAACAATATTGGTCTTATTGGAGAAACCCACAATACAATGCTGTCCGATTCTTCATGACGATTATTATCGGTCTAATTTTTGGCACAATGTTTTGGGATAAGGGCAAACAGACGTAAGCTTTCTAACTTCTAAGTTCCTTTTGTTCTGCTCTCTCTGTCCGAGTCACTATGTGCAATAAACTACAGTATATGATAAATTAGGATGAACACAAGAAGAAATTGCATTGTTAATATTGTTATCATTGGACACAAGTGTGCAAAATTGAAGCTTATTTGATAAATTAGGATGATATATATATATGCATCTATTTTCTGAAAGTTTGGTGAAACATTCACCAAAAGTTAAGTACTAGTTTCTCTGTGATTCTGTTTCTGGAAGATTTAATTCGTATAATACCATAATGTAATCTTGCAGAGAGTGTGTTTACCTTTTAAACATGCATTGACATTCATAGCCAATGGATTGCATTTTTCTCATCCTGCTTCTTCTTTTGGATGCGAACAGTGACAGGTACAGTCAACAAGACATTCTGAATCTACTCGGAGCTTTCTATGCTGCGGTCTTCTTCCTTGGATCCAGCAATTCTATCAATGTGCAGCCGGTTGTGGCTGTCGAGAGGACAGTCTTCTACCGTGAAAGAGCTGCCGGGATGTACTCAGCATGGGCCTATGCATTTGCTCAAGTAAGCCAATGTTTTCTTAATTTCATCAAAGAAATCAAGTTAAACGAATGATGAATTCAGAGAAGAAATGCTTACATTATTTCTTGCTTTCCCAGGTGAGCATCGAGGTGCTATACATACTGGTACAAGGGTTCATCTACACGATTCTTCTTTTCGCGATGCTTGGCTTTCCTTGGAGCGGAGCCAACTTCTTCTGGTTCTTCTACTTCATCGTCATGTGTTTTACCTACTTTGTTCTGTATGGCATGATGGCTGTGGCAGTCACACCCAACCATCAAGTCGCGGGCATCGTCTCTAGCTTCTTCTTCAACTTCTGGAACTTGTTCTCCGGCTTCCTCATTTCACGACCGGTATGTACATCTCTCAGATGCACTTGTGTCGTACGTGAAGCTGATCACACTCTCTCTCAACTTAATTTCCATGGCACATTTTGCAGGAGATTCCTGTCTGGTGGAGGTGGTACTACTGGGGCAATCCAGTGTCTTGGACAATTTATGGTGTCATCACATCGCAGCTGGGGAAGAGAGATGGCACCGTCGAAGTTCCTGGAGAGGGCACTAAATCACTTACGGATTACTTGAACGATAACCTGGGCTATGAGTACAGCTTCGTTAAGTGGGCAGCATTGACTAACGTGGGTTTCGTCGTCATGTTCTTCATAGTCTTTGCTTACTCGATCAAGTTCCTCAACTTCCAAAAGCGGTAGGCGAATTCTTCCTAATTCAGTTCTCGATACTCAAGTCGAAATACAGGTTCGGTTTTCTCAGTCCAAGTCTCCTCCTATGGTTCAGTACCAGCATTATCCACTATATAGTAATTTTTTGTTTTTTTTACACTTTATTTCACTAAGATATTGATATTACTATAATTTTAGCATGTACTATTGTAAGTGTGATCTAAGGATGTACAACTCATACAAATATTATACGATATTTTATCGAACCTCGTGAATAATCACGTACCTCTTTCCTGTTAAATTAATCCCTCCTTATTTTTTCACGAAATAATCATGTGCGTCCGAACCACTTTGCATGTGTGTGCGTCTCCAAGTTTGACGGTTGGTACTGTTAAGGCCATAAAGGTCCATATACTTTGTTATTTATATATAGTTGTTTATACCTATTGTATTCTTATGCTTCCATATTATGTAACATGGTATCAGAATGAGTCGATTGGGATTAGGTTTATTTGTCCTAATCTACCGCCGCCGTCAAAATTTTTTTTTTCTCTCTTTCTCCACGCGCCGCGAGTTGTCCTAATTCCCTAATTTTTTCCCTTCTCCCTGCGCCGCCTCTCTCTTGCTCTGCCGCGAAAACCAGAGGAAACAAAAAGGGGGCGCTGTTCTGTTCTTCTTCCTTAGGGTGACGCGCCGCCGCCTAGTCTCGGCATCGAAACCCTAGCTGGCCGCGTCTTCTTCTCCACTCGCCGACCACCATCTTCCTCCGCGTGAGGATTGCAGGACTGGAGAGTAGCCTTCCCAACGGCGGACGCGAGAGCATCTTCTTCCAGCGGCGGGCGCGAGCCAGCCAGCTTCTTCCCGGCGGCGCTGTGGTGAGCAGACTAGCGTTCCTCTACGCTGCTCGCCGAAGAAGATTTGGGCGCGTTAAACCCTAGCCGTGTGCACTGCCGATCAACCTCTTCTTCTTTCTGCTTGCGACGCGCTACTCTGACGCCGCCACTGCCCTCTGCCGCGCGACCTCAGCGACGGTCCTCCCAGCTGCGGCTGCCGAAGAAACCAGAGATCACACAAGCAAAACCTAATCTCCCTCGTGATCTCCAGCAGCCGTCCGTCTCCGTGGCCAGCAGACCTCCGTCGCCTTTGCCACGCAGCAGTAAGCGAGGTTCTCAAATTAATGTGAAGGCAGAGAAATTCAGGAACAAGGGCAGGTACGATGGTGCACCTTCTTTGTGAAAAGGCGAACACAAATAGATGAAACCTAAACACCACGCATCTCCTAATGCAGAGACGCTGTGTCTGTTCCCGACGGTCTGCATGATGCCGCGGCAGCTGTTGAGCACAAACGTCACTCCCGACCACTAAAGTCCTAACATCCCTCAAGGCCAACTCTAACTGTAGCGGTGTCTCTATTCTTATTTTCGCTCAACGCTCAAATCTTTCGGTAGGGCGAAGCTTCCTTAAAATTGAAGCGCGGCGTTGCACGCTGAAATTTGAAAAATAATATTCTGATAGCTCTAAAATTCCTAGCGTTTCAAAAAAACCCTTAAAGCACCGGTGTCACTGATGACATCTACACTCTTGTTCATGTTCTTACTAATCCTATCATTGACAAATGACATCTTGTAATTTTATTCAACTTAATTCTTTTTTCACTCAAAACAATCATATCACAACATCAGTGATATCTAAAATCCTATCGAGGACGAAACTTTATGCTCTGATCAATTAAACGACATGCATATTTTCTTCTACCAATCTTTAGATGTTTTTTTCTTATTTATAGATCAGCATTATCAATTATTTTCACTCACTATGCATCTGGACTTTTCTGTCTCCTTTTTATCTTTTCAAAGTTGTATTGGATCGGTGTTAACACTTTAAATCAAATACCTAAGTGTGTTTAGGATCTAAAAGTTGCTTGTCTCTAAAAGGATAAACCCTAAAATGCCATAGTTCAATTTTAGGCAGATATGCATTTTATGATCTAGACTTCCTCCACTCGACTAGTATGTTGTTGAAATATTCACAATCTTAATAGAATTATTTGTTCGCAATATAGTTAATTTTTTATTATATTAATGCAAGAAACATTCAATTTTTAATGATGTGCTCTCAGTCATGATGCAATCTATTGATTCATGATTAGAGAACCGACATGTATCTGTTACTCCAAATATAAATATGAGTATTACCAATATGTCATCTTTAACTTACTAGTATTGTGAATTTTGGAGAGACTATTAATTACAGATTCAATTTGAACGAATAAGTTCTTCATTTTGAGGATGACAATAGAATGGAATTTAACGAGATGGGAAGATTTTTTGAGGATAGGTAGACTTAAGAAGAATTTAACGACAATAGAATAGAAGCGGAAATTGAAAGGGATGTCTCTGAGAATGAATTCTTTGCAAATAATATACACTATTCATTAGATGAGTGACAACCCTAGAATGGATGGATATGTTACGATTAGGGTTGCAAATTGATTTAAATTATCAAAAACCCACGATAAATACAAGCAAACGAAGTATAGGGGCCTCGAGTCGTATTTTTCCAAGAACTAGTAGAAAATCGTTTAATTCGAGCTTATGTGTCGTTCTTTTGGGGTTTTCTATGAAAATTGGGGTTTTGGTGTTTTTCAATTAAATTGTGAATTTGAAATCAATAAATAAAAACAAATGAAACTAGGAAACTAGGAATGAAACAAGACATGCAATTCAAGAAACAAGGAAAAGCAAAAAATTAAGCTAAGGTTACCAATTGATTTTAAAGGCAACAAACCTAACTAGCAAGACAATTATGCAATCCAACTATCAAATTCCACTTGACTAATAGCAAGATCATTGACTAAGCCAATCTAACCTATCTAACTGATATACGGAATCAAACTTGACACGGAACAGTAACTCATGGCACACAACAATGAATTTCAAGAAGCATCAAACATTCAGAAGGCTAAAAGTTAACTACTCAAACTCTAAAGCTGATCAAATCCCAACAAAAACTAAGCATTAATCACAAAACCAAATTGCTAAGGTTGCTAAGAAAAGAAATTAACAGAAACTTCAACTACAGATACTGTCAACTGAAATCAGAAACAAAAAAAACACATCCACCCTTCCCTTTTTCCATTGTTTCTTCTCATCTCGGTGTTAATCGAGCTGGTAAATCCGCAATGCGGCTTCACTGATCCTTCGGAAACTTCAACCTGGTCGTTGGGTAGTTTACTCGCTGCTAGCACCATGAGCAGCCCGAAGAAACCCTCCACGGAACTGAACAGAACGTTGCAGATGAGTTTCAGCTGACAAGAACTGGATTCCTTGCTTCAACCTTGCTCTGATTGACTTGCTGGTAATTTCGGAATGCTTCGCGCTCCTAGGAGAACCCCTCAAAGGATTGCGGCGTCGGATTTTGTTGTGCATGGCCGGAACAAGCTGAAACAGGGAGTTGGCCGCTCCGAAAAAACCCTCTCCGCCGCGCCCTTCCAGCCGCTGGAATATACTCAATCGACCGGCATTGGACTCCTCAAGGACTAAGGATTGCAATGGAAGAAGTTTGGGTGGACGGGGCCGTTCATGCGCGTACGTCGTTGAGCAGGGGAGCGTTCTCGGGACGACGGTGAACAGTGGCGCAACCACTGTTCACTTCCTAAGTTAAGGGTTTAAATATCGCCGATTAATCAGAGAATCTGGGCCCTTGATTTCTGATCCAACGGTGCAGCCTTGATCTGAGGTTTTAGGGCAGCCTAGGGTTTGAAAAAATTTATGGATCTTGATTAGACTTGAGTTAGGTCATGTTCTCTATGTGGGCTTGATCAACTTGGGCAAATTAGCTCGATTTGATCGTGATTGAGCTCGAGCTTGGTCCGAGTTGAACCCTACAATCAATTAAAACTCAATTAATGCAACATTTGCCATTAAATCATGAAAATTATAATCAAGCTTCAGATTATGCAATATAGGACAAATATGATCAAATTGATTCATTTCATAATTTATTTTCATGTAAAAATCCAAAATTGAATCGATTATAAAAATACATAAAATTCTAACTCATCAAATTCCCCCACACTTACCCTTGAGCGTCCCGCTCAAGTCAACAAAATAAGCTAAGATCGTATCCCTCTAGATCATTCTTAATCATGATTAGAAATAATTAAAAGGGAATTATCTAAGTTGTAGAGTCTCAAAAGCTTAAATCCATGGACTAGACTCTTATTCTCGGTTAACCACATAGTAAGTTTCACCCTTCATAATTAATTGAGAAAATATATCACACTAAATCTTACGAGGTTGTTTTCAATAGATAAATCAATGGCTCTCACCCTAATTCTAATTCATGATCAAAGTAAAGTAGGACTCACTCAAACAACTTAAGTTTCATGCATTTCCATAGGTTTGCTTGTTTTCTACTCTCCACTACCATTCTTAATTTGGAATCCACATCTATTAGGCTTATTGAAGATATATAAGAATTCATGAACTGATATCAATGAAATGAAAAATTGTAGAAAGAAAATTTCAAGAAAAGTGCTTTAAGGAAATTCAAGTGTAGTGGTAGACATGGATACAATTAAATGCTAATCAATGATCCCTTGCCCTCTTTTCTAATTCCTTTCTTTTGTGTCATATTTGTTTCTGTGTATTCTTCAAATCCATGAAACAATTCTTGTCTAAACTCTTGCAATTCCTTTTCTTGATACATAATTGTCTTCCTTTATTCATTTTGCCACATTCACCAAACAAAATCAAAATGAAACCTTTTCTTTTTCCTGCATCTCAATTTGCTGGCAAGAAAATCATTCAATAGATTTTACCTCTGCTTGAATCTGTA